>NW_020838019.1:2999273-3266201 GCF_003676395.1 Aethalodelphis obliquidens | reverse complement strand
GCCCCCGCTCTGGCCGCACCCGACTTCTTCCTGTTCTCGGACACTCTGTGCCCTCTTTGTGGAATGTTCCCCTCCAGCCCTCCACACCACTGTCTCCTTCACAGGCAGGTGGCACTCCTCTCCGGGCTGACTCCCACTCCAACCTCGTCACTCTAATCCACCCCATTTTATTTCCTTCGTAGCGCTTCTTGTAATATGCAATCGTCTCGTGTACTCATGTTTGTCTGTGTGGTGTTTGTCTTTCCAGGTGGACCAGGGGCCTTGTCTATGTCGTTTTTGCCTGTCTGTCCAGTGCCTGGACCAGAGTCCAGCACTTAGTCGGTGTCAGTAATGAGAATAAGAAGAATTCGTGGACTTGAACTTTTTAAACTCAGATGTCTCATGTATCTTGTCTTTGCATCCTAGCCACATTCCTGTGTGGAGGATGAGGTCAGGACCATTGTCTCCATCTGACAGATGGAGGCAATGAGGCATGAAGAGTGATTGATGAGTCCAGACAGGCACCCAAGCTCCAGGTCTGAGCCCAGTGTTCTGCCCAGCGTGTTGTTTATGAGCTTTGACTCTGAGGTCTTGGGATCTGGGTTCAGATCTGGCTCTGCCACCCATTTGCTGTGTGACCTTGTGCAGGTTCCTTAACCTCTCTGGGTCTTGGTTTACACATTTGTGAAATGAGAGGATTAACGTATCCAACGTAAAGTGCTTGGCCTGTCAAGGGAGCACTCAGTGACGGAGTCTCTTCTCTGATTAGTTGGTTTTGCCTGGACCCGCACTTCTGTCCACTGATTGCAATGGGGACAGTGTATGGGGAAAGGGCTTCCTTGATTTTTAAAGAGTGCCTAGTGAATCCCAGCGTTTTTCTTCGGATCATGGAAGTTTGCTATTGCATGGGCCTGATGGGACTGTGTCTCCTTCCTCCTCTTTCCTTCCCTCCTTTCTTGTTTCTTTTTTTTTTTTCTGTAATCTGTAGATGGATTCAAAGGCAAACAAGCTAATGTGTGTGCATGTCTGTGTGTGTACACATTTGGGGAGGGGTTTCTTTTCAGCCCAAGGTATGCAGGGTGAAGTTCAGAAACTGGGACTTCCTTAAAACAATGCAGCCTTGCATTCCCTGCAGGGGTCAACCTGCTTTCAGGTGTTAAAGCTATTAGGTTGAACATCCAGTTTTTGACCTACAGAAAATGACAGTTTCATATGGTCCCCCTAATACTTGGGGACCCTATAGAAGTGGCCATTTACAGCAAACAGTTGCTGCATTAATTTTAAATAATTTCCATCCAGTCCTAACATTGCCGTCCCTCACCCTGGATGTTTCCCTGGTGATACACCATCAAAAATGCTTGGAAGTAAATCAGTGGGTTTCTTCAGCAAACAGCCCTCCCCTTGGACTTTCTGAGTGTCTCTGCACACCGAGGAGTACAGGGCCTGAGTCTCTGAAGGGTTGGGCACCCCTCCCTGAGATTCTTGTGCAGTGGAACCTCTGCCCAGGTCTGTGCTCACTGGCCAGGGTCTGCCAGCACTGAGGTCAGGAAAGGTCTTCCAGGCCCCTGCCCTTTTTCCTCCGCACAGGCCTCACTCTGGCTTTGCAACCAGTTCCCCGCCACTGCTTCTGCCCCTAGAATGATGGTCCAAGTGCCCAAGGACTTTGAGTCATGTGACAGCTCTGGAGTGAAAAAATGATAATCATGGTAAAAATATTAAGAGCTACTATTTATGGAGTGTGTACTATGTCCAGGCCCCTTGCGTGCATTATTTCAACTTTCCCCCCAAATTATCTAAGGTGTATTTTTCCTATTTGACATGTTAGGAAACTGAGGCAAGGAGAGGTTCAATAATGTACCAAAGCTCTCACAGCTGGGGAGGGGGCACAGCCTGGAGTTTTATCCAGGTCACTTAACTCCAAATGTGCCCTTCTCACCACCCCCCTCTGCTTCCTGGATGTTTTCTTCAAATACACAAATTTGAGTAGAAGTTGAGGAATGGTTTCCAGGAGGAGAAAAACACACGGGTAAACGCTGAGTGTGATTGACAAGCTCTCCCAATAGGACCTGTTCTGCATTCTGGGCAGAGTGAGCCAGGGAGGGCAGGAGTCGCTGGGGACGCTCCTGGGGGCGTAGCGTAGGGAGGGCTGAGCTGTGTTTGAGCTCATGAGGGGGTGGGGGAAGGGAGCTGTGATTGCCAAATGCTTGAGCTCTTTTTGATTGAGGGCTGGGCAAGACCCTGGCCAGAGGACTGTCATTGCAAAGCCTTCGTTAAATGCTGGGAAGCAGTGGTAAGAGAATCTCTTAGCACCACAGTGCCTTCTTAGAGCTGTAGACACATGGATTTATGGAATCATAGCATCCCAGACTCTGAGGACTGTAGAGCTCTAGGCTCGTGAAGCTGGGGACCTCCTACTCACACAGTGTGTGAGAGAGCCGCTGACACGCGTGAACACAACACGGGCTTATACACAGCAAGCCAGAGCCTTCTCCAGAGCTGGCCGTCCAAGGGAAATAAGACGCGAGCCACGTGTGCAATTTTAAATCTTTACTAGCCGCCTTGAAAAGAGGTAAAAGGAAACAGATGGAATAAAATATTTTTATTTAACCCAATATATCCAAACTATTATGATCGTACCATAAAATCAACTTAAAAAGTTATTAATGAGAATTTTTTACATTCTCTTTTTCGTAGTAAGCCTTCAAAATCTGGTGTATATTTTGCGCTGGGAAACAGCCACGTTTCCACTGCTCAGTAGCCACATGTGGCCGGTGGCTGCCGTTGTGGACAGTGCAGGTCTAGGTAGGAGGACCCCTGCATTCCTGACGGGATGCGCGTGGGAGGTGTAGGCTGTGGGCCCATGAGGGAGCCGGGGTCCCCTTGCTGGGAGGAACCGGCTCTTGGGGATCCCTGGCAGAGGCCTTAATCTCTCTTTGGTGTTTGCAAAGAGGCATTCCCAACTTGGAGCACTCCAGCCATCTTGCCAGCTGCTGCTGTTCATTACGGCAGCCCCAGGTGTGGCGCTCAGAGAGGTTTCTCCTTACCCAGAGGGAGCTCTGAGGTGGTCAGATGGAGCTCGAGGCCCAAGAAGGGCCAGCAGAGGAGAGAGGAGCCACACCGCCAAAGCTCCTGCCTTCACTCAGCCTTGGGGAATGGAACACTGGGCAGCATCTCCTAGCATAGGGCCCCTGCCTGTCAGTTCCCGGGGGTGGGTGGTGCAGATGGTAGGTGCGGGGGCACACAGCTCAGGGCCCGAAGGACCCCCCCTGCCATCATCTGAGGCCGTCTTCCCGGGCTGACGCTGTGAAAGTGATTCTCCATCTCTCCTGCTGCAGCCACGGGGAGATAAAAACCAGGGCTGTGGGGATGGTAAAGAGGGATCCAAATTATATTTATAATATTAAAGTGAGTGCATTTGTGCTTGCTGTTCTCCAGGGTTTTTCATAAGTAGAAAAACACAAATTAGCATTTTCCATTTCCATATATTGACTAGAAAAATCGCCTGCTCTCAATTAAGACCTATAGCTTTTGGGATGTATGCAACAATTTTATAAAATATTTACAGCGAGATTTGCATTTTACACGGTGTTACAGTTTTTCTTGTGTTTAGGAGAAAGAGCTGAGGCCTGTGAGAGGAAATACATTCTCTGGAATCGAGGGGAAAGAAAGCTGCGGGCTGTTTTTCTTGCCTTCTCTACGTTTCTGACACTGTCTCTGGTAATTACCTAAGGCTGATCCACCCACGAGCTATTTGTTAGTCTGTTCTCAACGCCCTTACCCCGTTGACAAATCCATTACTTTCCCTTTAAAATTTGCCGGAATGGAGCTGTCTGTGGCTTTGTATGGAGAGATGGAGAAGGAGAACATTTTTTTCTGAATGTAAAAGCATGCTGTAAAGAACATAGCTATTTCCTGGATAATTTGCAGTTGTATATTTTATGTTAATTTCACCGAAAATACTGCACCCCTGCCAGGTTTAGTAGCGGCTCACTGTGATATGAATAATTTCTAGTGAATCTTTTTTTCTTCATTTAAGATTTGGCACCTTTTTAAGATTTTAATAATAGCAACAAGGAGGAAGATTTAGAACAAGTGAAACATTAGTGCCAAAGAAATTCACGTTGAGCGCTAATGTAAAATAGCAAGAATAATTACATGGAAAGCAGTTTCCACAGATGTTTTTCCTTGTAATGTAATAACTATTTACTAAACTGTTTATTTTAGACCTTTGGTTTATAATAAAATATTTATACATTCTCTGCTGTAGTAAAAAAATATTGACAAAATACTATAGAGGTTTAAAAAGACAATTGATATGTTTATTTTCCGGGAAGTGAGTGTGGTATGAAAGTTTGGTGCTATTTTCAGTGGATGTTTCAAGATCAGTGAAACCGAGTTCAGTGTTTGAGTTCATCCCTAATTTACTCGTTAAGAACTGACTAGATGCAAAAATTAAAATTTTATCAGCCTATTGTTGGGGAGGGATATTGAAAGATATTGTATTTTTTAAATAGAATTCTTATCTGTGAATCCTACCGGTGGAGTCCTGAGTAGCAGAGTTGCCACTCTCCGTATTAATCAGACAGGCTAAAGGGGTCTGTGGCTGGGAGGGTGTGAAGATGCTATGGAGTGCTTTAGCAGAATTCAGATACAGGCAGGATCCGGGGCTGTTGGGAGCTCACTTAGTCTTGGGGTTTTATAAAGATTTGACCTTGATTCTCACTTTCCTTCTGCAGCCAGTGAGGTGTGGGTTTGCCCCATGGGAACCCCCATCTGGAGCCTGGGTGGCAGGGAGCCCTTCTTTTGTACAGTCCTTATTTGGGAGAACAAAAAGCAAGAGGAGACACAGGAGAGTGCCACCCTGCATCGCTCCCTGCCCTCCACGGGGCACTGTGATGGGAAGCGTCCTGTCGGGGTCTCTGAAAATGGCCAGGGTTGGGAGGAGGAGTTTAAGGACCTAAACAAGAAAGAGGTCACCAAAGAGCTCTGAAAGAGCCTGCCTGGGCCTTGCCTGCCTGCTTGGAGCAGCTGACCGAGGTCCAGTTTTGTAATAACCAGCCTGCTTCTACCCTCCTTGCTCTCCCGAGGCTTCTGAGTTGACAGCCTTATCTGAGGGTGTGTCTCTGACCTGGGTGTTGGTTTCTGTGTATCTGATTTGTTGTTGTTGAGAGTTTGTGTGTAGCTTGTATTTACCTGTGTCCCTACATTTGCGTGCCTGTGGGTTTGTTTCTGAGTCTTCAGTTTATGTGTTTTGGTGTCTTGGTGGATGTGAGTTTTTGGGGTCAATGTGTTTGCTGTCTGTGGGTTTGTTTCTGTGTTTTGGGTCTGGGTATGTTTGTGGCCTTGTATTATTTCTTGATTCTATGTATTTGCATCTGTGGGGATTCTTCTCTGTTTTTGTGCATGTCTCTGTGTGTATATGTCTGTATTTCTTTTAGCGTGTGTGTGTGCGCGCACGTACGTGTATCTGAGTGTGAGTGACAGGCAGCTCCCTTTGCTGTGTACCTGTGTGTTTCTGAGTCTGTGTGTGTGTGTGTGTGAGAGAGAGACAGACAGACAGACAGACAGTCAGACAGGCATCCTTCTGTTGAGGAACCAGCCCCTTCCTTGAGAGAGGCCTGGGGGCTTCTCAGCACCGAAATTGCTGGCTGGGCCAGTGCAGGTCTGTGGTCATTTCTTTGCACCAAACTTTCTGGTGGAAGGGGAGGCAGGGATGAGGTTCCAAAGGGAAGGGAAGTGGGGAATTTTTAATAAAGAGAGACAACTGGACCCTGGTCTCAGAACGCCCAGAGCAATCTGCGAAAGGAAGTCTGCTGCTTTTGGTTCTTAATCCAGAAAATGTCCTTTTTTCATGCTGGGGGAGGCCAGTACCAGGGCCTCTACCTGGAACCCCCTGCCCAGCTGAGGGCAGGCAGCTGGGGGAGGGGTTTTTTCAAGGACTTGCCTTGTGCTGCTAGTGATTTTGGGGGGTTCTCTTCCCCTGATTTGACCCATCCAGGGTCAGACAGTAATCTAAGACAACATTTCGTACTGATCTCCTGCAGGGGAGGGGAAGCTGCCTCTGGGGGCCCCTCGGGCGCTGTGGGAGGCCCTCTGCTGGGTACGGTGATGAGCTCACCACCCTTCTACCAGGGACCCTGGAGAGCATCTTAGATAGAAACTGCTGCCTTCTGAGTCCCTGGCAAAGTTCTTGGCCTCCCCTCTTGTAGGAAGTGATTTTTTTCCTTTGTGCTTCGCTAAATAATCTCCACTCGGTCTCCGGGCTCCTTGGAGATCCAAGGCCCCCTCGTAACCTAGGAATGGGAGCTAGGGCTCCAATTTAGCTTTTCCACTTGACATGGGGAGAAACAAGCACAGAGGCAGGGCAGAGTCTGGGAGCCGACCTGTGGGAGGTGCTACAGCCCCACCAGAAGTATGTCCAGATGGGACTGCTTAGAGGGAGGGTTCTGCGGAGGTCCCAGCGGACTCGAGGGACGAGCTTCCCTAACAACTTCCAAGGGGCGGGGGCTGCTCACGGCAGAGCTTTTGTTCTGCTGCGTGCAGATGGGTCTGGGGTCAGCAGTGGATTGCTGGGGATAGCGTCAGAGAGCCTGCAGTCGCCACCAGGGGTCCCCCCTTCTTTTCACTCTCCCAATGCAACCTTCCCTTCCCCTCTAAATAAATCTAGATTAGGTATTTAAAAGATGCTGGTTTGGGCTGGGGACAAACGATCAGTTGGCCTGGATGACCGGCATCTTCCCCTACGAGCTGTGTCTAGTCTGATAACTGGCTAACCTTCCATATCTTCTCACCTGTTCTTTGAACATCAGTGGGAAATTGGGCATGTGAACTGGGGCATAGAGGAGTTGAGATCGATCTGTTAGAAAGTGATCTGAAATGAGCAAGGAGGGGTGCAGGGGTGGGGAGGGGATAATCCTGTGGGTGGGTGGGCCCTGGCTGAGCGGGGGTGGGGATGGAGTGGGGTGGTCACCCACCTTTGCCAAGCGGGTCTGAACTTCTCGCGCGCTTCGCCTTTTGTCTAACCGCCTTCCCGTCGCACGTGGCGGCTCCTAGACCGCGTGGGTGACCGTGATAAGCTCTGCGGCGATGAACTGGCACGTAGGGCTGTTTATTCACATTTTGGTTCACTGGGCTCAGGGGCCGGGCCAGGGAAAAAGCAATTCACTCTGCAAGTGACTTCTGCAGGATTCTGTCTCCGTTTTTCTAGGGGAGCATCCAGAAAGCGTGGGCAGAACGGGTCCCAAACTACATTGGAGTGCTTCCTTTGTTGAGCAGATGATGTGGTGGTGGTGGTTGTTATTATTTATTTTGCTAATCGGTAATGTTCCTTCTCATTTCGGGCGAGTCGCCCCTCTCTCTTTTAAGTTGTTTTGTTTTTCCTCAAGTAATATATTTTCCTTACCAGAAAAGAAATGCTGATAAATAGAAAGAAGAGAGAGAAGTCACCCGCATTTTCACCTGCCTGGGGAAAACTGCTGTTAACAATTTGCTGTTTACCTGTCCTGACTGTGTTCACATACATGTAAACACTGTGAAGTTTGATATTTATAGAGAGAAGTACACACATCAATAAATAGGTAATGACTTGTTATTGATGCATAACTTACAGGAAACCTCGCATGTCATAAGTATATAGCTAGCTGCATTTTCCCAGACTGAACCTATCAGCTCAGATGGCGCTGGATCGTGACGCAGTGTCACCTACACCCCAGAAGACCACCTCCTACCCCCTTGTAGTCCCACCCCCCAGAATAACCAGGATCCTGACTTCTGACAGCCAAGACAGTGGTGCCTGTTTTTGTTCCCTTATACGAACGGAATCACTGCGTACTCTTTCGTACACGTGTTTAGTTTTAAATGGATTTATAATGTCCGTACTATCTTGTAACCGTGTCCCCCAACAAGATACGGTGATAACGCCCCGTGTCAGCACACACACCTCTACACCATCATTTTCAGTGGCTGCTTGGTGTTCCACTCGCAGAAGTGCCACGATTTATAGTCCCCGTTGGAGCTCTTAGCTTTTCACTGTTATAAACAACTTCCTGTGAACATCCAGGCTAGATGGGTGACTTTCACCTTCTCCGGGGACGGGGTGGCCAGAATGGCCGTGGAGGGAGGGGCCCTTGCTGGGGCCTGGCTGGAGGAGCCCAGGTTGTCGAGTGGAGGATGCTGGCATCGCTTCAGTTTGCCAGCTGGACCTCATCAAGTGCGGGTGTTAATTACTGAGGCCCCTGGTTCTGTGAGCAGGCGGGAGACGCTGGGGCTCACTCGCGAAACAGGGTCACCTTGAAACAGACGCTTCCAGGGGAAGTGAAACCGAGGAGAAGACCACGGGGAAGTGCAGGGCCGGGCACTGGCTTCTCAGCAGTCTCCTCTAAGTCACCCCCGTGCCCTGGAGCCTCTGTGTGGGACGTGCATAGGGTCCCTCCGGCCCTGAATAACAGTATGTGCGTCTTTGTCCCCAGCTTTAATGGGGGTGAGTGGGGAGCAAGAAGACCCATATCTGTGGCTTTACCCCTTTGGAGAAGACCCTGGGACTCTGAGGCTGGCTCTCCCTGCATGTTCTGAGAATGTGGCCTGAGAGAGCACTGTGGCTCGGGGATGGAACCGGGGTTGAGAAGGGGGACTCCCTGGCAGTCCCAGTCGGGAGCCCAGCTGTGCAGCGCGCTAGGCCAGGAGGCGCCGCCCCGTGGCCCCTGCCAGGTAAGCTCAGGGCTGCAGGCGCGGCAGGGCCAGGTTGGAGGAGAATTAGGTTATTGAATTTCCTCTGTAATTCTTCATCAGGGCTGCCGCCTGGATCTGTTGCAGGAAAATCAATGTGTTCTGACTCCATAATTTCCCAGGTTGCCCTACTCCAAGTACATTGTGCACGGAAAGGTGACATCTCCGGTCACGTCTGTATGGACCAAATATATATGTGTATTTGTACACACACACACACACACACACACACACCCTCTTTCCTCCCTTCCCCCCATCCCCGCCCCATCTCTACCTCCCAGCACAGGATTCACTGGAATTTCACAACCTTTGCATGCTTTTGTGAAAACACTCATTTGTGTTTGTGCCAGGCCGCTAATGGCGGACACCAAGGTCTGCGAAGCTTACCTCTGTTCAGCTCTCGTTATGGCGAGGAATGTGCCGTTAATAATGCATCTATGGAACTCAGCTGTGTGGGAGCCAAGTAATTATCCCACTGTAGCGTTCCCGGCTTCAGTGTCATCACAACTGGGGCTTCATTAAAAGTCCTACCAGAGACGGTGTTGTGTGCTGCAGCCTGTATATATATTTTTTCATTTAAATTATCAGCCTTGCTATGGCTCAGAGGTAATTTGACTTTTTGAAACCGCTGAGCCCCTGTGAATTCCCCTCCCCTTCTCCCTCTCGCTGCTCTACCAGCTGATCAGCCCCAGAAGAACAAAAGGTTTATCTGAAGCTATGAAGCATATATTCACCAGCTTCTGGCGTCTAGATAAAAAAAAAATCAAAGTACTCCACTGAACGTGTTAATACTGAGCAAAATGCACACAGCTAGACACTAAACCTTTACAGGGATTTGGGCGTTTGAAAAGTGATACCCGGATCAGGTCCTGGCTACGTTTCTTAGCCCAGAGAAGAGCAAGTAGCAAAGGAGGAAGAAAGAATGTTTATAAACGAATATTGAAGGCAGCCAATGAATTGCGTCAGAGTTCCCCACCTTGCGTCTTATCTCTTTGTCTGATTTTGGTTGGGTGGGCAGCCAGAAGCCTGGATACGGGCACATCCCAGGGAGATGGGGTTCCCTCTTTGCTCTGGACTTGGAGCTGCTGAAAACTAGAATGTCGAGTGGGAAGAAGGGTCACGGTGACTCTTGGTGGAAATGCTGAGAATTGGGTTGGTGGTCCTCTTTTGTTTCTCCTGATTCTCTGTGACCTCTTCAGCTTTCGACGGGGGCGCTGGGGAGAACCTCAGAAAGGGACGCCATCCGAGCACTTTGCCACTCTGAGCCGTCCCTTCTTGGGCCGCCCAGAAGTCTTGCATTTCCCAGCTCTTTCTGTTTTGTGTGGAGAGCAGCCACCAGATAAAATTGGCGGGAGCTATCCAGTTCCCTGAGTGAATCATTCATCACAGAGAGCAGATAGGCACTTGATTGGCAATGTCTGCCACGGGTAGCAAGGCGGCACTTTTCCTGTCCAGTTGGCCCTTCTTATCCACGGGTTCCACATCCACAGATTCAACCAACTGTGGATCAAAAATATTTGGAAATAAAAATTCCAGAAAGCAAACCTTGAATTTGTCGTGCACCACCAACTATTTACATAGTGTTTACAACTATGTATATAGCATTTACATTGTATAAGGTATTATAAGTAATCTAGAGATGATTTAAAGTAAAAGGGTGGATGTGTGTGGGTTGTATGCAAATACTAATGCCATATCTTGTAAGGGACTTGAGCATCGTCTGATTTTGCTGTCTGCAGGGGTCCTGGGACCAATCCCTGGCGAATACTGAGGGAAGGCTGTCTATCTGATACTTGTCTATCAAATACACCTGGTGAACTCCTGTACTCCCGGATCAAGGAAGATATTGGAAAGGTGCAGGAAGCTTTTGACATGTTTGGGAGGCAGGCATAGCTACAGAAAACATCTCATGTTTTAAGCATTTTGTGATTAAATGATGGAGTACACTTTTTCATCAGGAAAGAGAATATGGAGTATGGAGTGGTCCAAAAAGACAACCAGAAGAATGTAGCATGTTTGGGCACTGATGAGACTAGCTTGGGTGGAGTTTAACCTACCCGTGAAACCATGGGAAGGGTGTAGCCCAATTTGCAGCAGCTCATACCCAGATGGAGGGAAATGGAGAAGAATTCCATTTTTACTTTGCATGGTCCTCATGGGACCCTAAGGGAGTGCTGTCCTTTGGGGATGAGGCTTAGCCTCTGTGTGTGCAAGGTTGGAGCTGGCTGCCACCCATCTGGGCAGAGGCCGGGTGTGCTCAGCGTAGGAAGTTGTTCATCCCCGTGCACCAGTACATCATGCAGGATCCCTGTGGCCTTCTAGCAACTGGCCTCTTTGGTTTAGAGAGTCAACCCCAGACACAAACTCTTGAGGCAGCCCCCCTGCCTTGGGGAAGATCTACAGGATCTCTGACTCTGCCCCAGGCTTGGACTCTGTTTCCTCTCGTGCCTAGTCTTTATCTGCCAAATTTGTGCCAGGCTTTGCACTGAGTGCTGGGGACCCTGATTCAAGGCAAACAGAGCCCCCCCCCCGCCACTACTTCAAAGGAATTTCCAGTTCAATGGGAGAGGTAGACACGTGGATGTGTGAATTTTTTTTTTTTTTTTTTTGCGGTACGTGGGCCTCTCACTGTCGTGGCCTCTCTCGTTGCGGAGGATAGGCTCCAGACGCGCAGGCTCAGTGGCCATGGCTCACGGGCCCAGCCGCTCCACGGCATGTGGGATCCTCCCGGACCAGGGCATGAACCCGTGTCCCCTGCATCAGCAGGCGGACTCTCAACCACTACGCCACCAGGGAAGCCCGAATGTGTGAATTCTTAATACTAAAGAATGGGTTGGGGAATTATGTGTGGGTGGGGCAGATATGTGAGGTTAGAGAGTGGTCATGGAGGTTTGAAATGGAGGGGCATTTGAGCTGGGCCTCTGATGGACAAGTAGGAGTTTACTAGAGGGAATAGAGAAAGATAATTCTAGGTGGCGGGCACAGCAAAAGCTCAGAGGCATTAAAGAGAGCAGGATGCTCCTTGAAACTCTTTTTTCCAGGGTCACCAGTGACTCCTGATTGTGGAAGCTGATGACTTTTGTGGTCCTACTAGGCCACTGGACCCTGTTGACCACTCCCTGAGCCTTGTCCTCATGCATATCTGACCCCCAAATCTACAGTCTCCAGCCCTAGCTTCCTTCTCTTTCATGGTCCACCCTCACAGCCAGCTGCCTGCTGACCATCCAGCTCAACATGCCTGAAAATGTCCTCACCCTCTCCCGCACCCCAGCGTCAAAGTCCCTCATCTCAGTCCTTGGCCTCAGTGGCAGCTCCTTCTTTTCATCCCCGCGACCCCTACCCACTCGGTTGTTGGACCCCCATTGCTTGTAAGCTGGCCAGCCGAGCCCCAGCTCTGGTCCAGGAGGCCTGCAGCTCTGTTTGTCAAAGAGGCTGCATCCTGGATGCCTCGTACACGTGCGTGCATTTGCCAGACCCGGGGCCAGAGGCGTTCCATTCTTTGCTTTTGTTTGTCTAAAGCCAGGGACCATTTCCAGGGCCTGTCTGTCACGGGTGTCAGGGTCTGGGGAGCCCTGTGCGGGAGGAGGATTCAGACTTAAAGGAACACTTTGGAGGCTGAAGACGGTCTCCTGAGATGTACACACGCTTGGAATTAGCCGCTCAGGTCAGAAGCCTCTACCCATTTCTGGGAAAATGGGTCTTTGCCTCCTTTTGGGACAGTGAGTTTATGCTTGTGTGGACCATCTTGGAATCATTTCGGCATTTAAACCTCTACAAGGGCCGCTTGTCCCCATCAAAGCCTGAGATGCTGTGCCTGGCGATGCTACACCCACCAGGAACGAGGTCTCTCCTCCTCCCCGGCAGCTGGGGCTGGGCTTTCAGAAAACAAAGTGCCTCACTGCTCTTCTCTCCAGCAAAGGACTCAGGGTGAGCAGGAAGAAATCAGCCATGCACGTTTCAGCATCTGGGGACCAGCTCGGAGGCCCTGGGTCCTGGTTCTCTCTGGTCCGGAGCTGGAAAGAAAGAGGCAGAAGAAGTGTTTGAATACTGTGCTGTGAAGGGAACAGTCCTGCAGCGAGGCAGTTGTGATATTAGAGCAGGCCTCCTAAGAGATCCCCTGGCTCTGAGCTGTGATCCACACACCACATTCGCAGACAGCTGGTCGCCCAGCGTGGGCTGCGCCTGCCGCTCGGAGCTGGCACACTGGCGGGGACCAGGTAATGCTCTAATTTCCCTCGTGCAGATGCGGCCAGGAATATCTTAATTTATTGGTGTGCTGGCATGCAAGAGGGAATGCTGCTGGTGCAGCCTTGCATAACTATTAGCAAAAAATGGAGCTGATAGGGGCTTGACTTTTCCTAAAGTGGGTTTGAAATAATCATCGCCTTTTGTTGTGTTTGGAAGGGCTTGAACAATTCTTAATTATTTAATTATAGATATGCAAGTAATACACTGGGAATGGCCCTGCCATTCCAGGGATACTGAGCAGAGGAAAATGTTTAGTTACCGGAGGAAAAAAAAAAGGTGGTAATTAAATGGAAGTGTGGTTTGTATCATGCCACGCTACTCCATCAGTGACGCGGGCCCAGTGAAGTCTGCTGGGCCTCACCGTGAAAATTCTTACGTAGTAATTGTAGCATCGACAGCAATCACTACCTTCCTCCGGGCGAGGCCTGCAGAGTCAGCAAACCTCTCTCTTCTTCATTTGCTAGTGTGGTGCCAGGTTAGGGATCTGAGAGGCCTATGCTCTTGTTCCCATTTTACAGATGAGGAAAATGGAGTCTCAGGGACGTGTCCAAGGTCTCCCTTTATTCCACGTTTGAAACCACAACTTGTGTGTTTCAGACACCATGGCAGCCTGCCTTTCCTGCCTTGTCACCGGAAGAGGCTGAGCCTGTGAGTGCACAATGGCCCCACAGTGGCTTTTCTCTCTCCCAGTAGCCTAGACCAGCCTCTCGACAACTTGGGTGATTGTCTGCCTGAATTGTGTGTCTGACTTCATGGCAGCTTCTCTTGACGGACACCTTGTAATTATCCCTTATAAGCACTCATTGTATTCATATCATTAATTTTGTTTGGGCTATTACATTTGATAGATACATTAAGCATTATATAGTTCTCTTTATACAAGAAATTGAACTGCCTTTGAACAGTCAGCCGGCTAATTGCCGGTAATTTGTGTTGCTAACGAGAGGCAGAATAGTGGTATAACATTAGACTCAACAGTCAGTTAACAAATTTGCCGATTCAGATTGCAAAGCATGCCCTCTGTGGCAGAGGCAGGCTGCATCTCACACGTGAATAGATTTTTAAAAACGCGTACAAAACCAACGACAACAAATTCTTCCCCCGCTCACCCCCGACTGTGCAACACTGGCTGGCTGCTCAGGGGCGATGGGGTGATAGCGGGTGCCTGGGTCTGAAGGATGTGGGATTTCAGGAGAACCTGGGAGTAGGAGGGGAGGTTTCGGTTACTCCTCCGGGGTTGGGGGGTGGTGGTGATGCTGAGAGGCTGAGTTATTGCCTCTATCTTGAGTGATCTCCCGCCCCACCGCTGTCCGTGATCTGGGGGCACCCATGGCTCTGTCCTTTTGACCATGATTAGATTATTTCTAATTGCACTGGGTCTTCCATGTGGGCCTTGTCACCCTGCGGGGCTCTTGGAAGGGGGCTGGGTGAGGTTATATTCACGTGCCTTCAGGCATAGTCAGAAGGTAATTTGGAAAAGGGGATAGCTAACGTGTCATCTTTCCCTGGCATTCCACCACCGTTTCTGATGCCCCACCCGGAGAAGCCTGGGGAAGGTGCATCCCATAAATGAAGTGATGAGGGCAGGGGATGACCTGGATGAGAGAGATGACCTCTTTCCATCTGGAATGACAGAGACCTGACGACGTCTCCCCAGATGTGTATGTTGAAGCCGCAACCCCTAGTACTTCAGACTGTGACTGTATTTAGAGACAGAGGCTTTCAAGTGGTGAGCAAGTTAAAACTAGGCTGTTAGGGTGGCCCTAATACCGTATGACTGGTATCCATATAAGAAGAGGAAATTTGGCCACACAGAGACACCAGGGATCTGTGCCCGCAGAGGAAAGACCATATGAGGACACATCGAGATGGAGGCCATCTACAAGCCAAGGAGAGAAGCCTCAGAAGAAACTAACCCTGCCGACACCTCGATCTTGGACTTCTAACTTCCAAAGTGTGAGAAAATAAATTTCTATTGTTTAGGCCACCCAGTCTGTACTATTTTGTTATGGGAGTCTGAGCTGACTAATATAGATGACCCCAGCAGTTCCATCAGAATGGGTTGGGGAGGGTGTGGTATGGATTTGTTAGAAAAGTCCAAGAAAACCAAGGGTCAGCATCCTCCATCAACTTTGAAAAATATAGTTTTAGGACAGAGGAAAGGATGCCCTAGGATTATGCAATAGATGGCGGCCACTCACAGACCCTTCCATGGCAGAGGCCCCGGTCCTAATATGGTATTGACAGGCCTATCCTGTACACCCACAGCTAGTTCCTAAGGGACACAGAGGCTACTGGGGAGGGATCTTCTTTGTTATTTGATCTGCACTAGCCTTCTACAGCCCCCATTTCCATGGGGGAGGTTTGCATTCCCGTGTCTTACTTCCCTGGGCATGTGGGTATTGGTGCCTACGAACCAGCATCTAAGAAAGAGACTGTTTAAGCCTGCAAGACCGTGCATGTGGTCATCTGAGGTCATTCCAGCATACTTCTAGGCCTTGCCTCTGCTCAGTGAACAAGCCAGGTCTGTGATGGACACAGTCCTCGGCACCCCAGGTTCTGACTTCCTCTGGCCCGTTACTTCAGCCCTTAATTTAAAATAATTTCATTTTCCTTTAACTTACAAAACTAAGTAGCAGAAATCATTTGTGTTCTCAACTTCTGGACAAATTGTTGCTGTTCCCAGGGTCACTGTACTTGGTTGTACGAGTAGCCTAAAGATGATCAATGTATGTTACGGATTGTTCCCTGGTGCCGTGTCACACTGTGCTGGCCACCTTGGTGTTCCTGGGGATGGATTTGGTGCCGTCTCCAGCCTCAACTACCTTACTCTCTGGGCAGCTGAACTTGATGATACACGTCTGTGTGTGTGAAATGCATATACAGTGTGTGAGCACTTTTGTAAGTAATGTATTTGTAAAGACAGTTTTGTCATTAGAATAAGATTGTTAGGTTTAATGTTTCTGTGCCTAAATGTCTTTCTTTTTTTCAAATAATTTTGGTCCACTGACATTTCATCCAGAACAGAAATGTTGCTGCCATTGTGCCTTTTTTTCCCCCATTTAGGGTGTAATTCACTAATCACAATGTATTTTTCTAATATCAAATGGCAGCTTTATCAAGAACCCAAATGTCAGTGCCCTAACGGTATTCCTGGCCCTATTGTTCTAGCTATTCTCTTATCCAAGGGTGGCAATATTCAGGAAATGAGAAAACCCATCAACCGAAGATGGGCAGAAGGTTCCAAAGACTTGACCGTTGGTGGCCATCAGGTCAGTAAGGCTCTAAGGGTCCCACGCCTTTTCTGTTGCCTGAGATTGGAGCCCAGGAATGGCCTCTGAGGTCACATTGTGGTTCTTCTGGGCTGGTCTTTCCTTCTATTTTCTAGCCAGCCAGATATAGAGAGAGGAAGTCGGAGCTTAGTTTTGAGTAGAGAACTAAGAGAATCCCATCTTTAGAAGGTTTCCTTATATACAATAAATTTGTACTTGTAATGTTGGCAAGACATTCACATATAGATATAGGCAGGGAGTGTGGCCCATTGCGAAGGTTGTGTGATAAGACTGATAGTGATGGTGATTGGTCCCACAGTGGCATTTATTCCAGTGAGTTAAAAAGAGAAATTCAAAATGGCACTACTAAGTCTTTTTCATCAACACAGATGGATTTTATTATTTTTAATCAGGAAAGTAATCCCTGCTCATGGAAAAAAGACTCAAATAACATAAAAGATCATACATTCTCCCTTCTTCTTGGTTCCTCCCCCAATTTCCACTCCCCAGAAGCCACCCCCCCATCGATTTTTATGTGTTGTCCAAGGGTTCTCTGTGCATATACACGTGTATTATTCAAATAGGATCAATTATATTTGTTAGTATGCATCTTTCTTACTTCTCTTTTAGCATTTTACCATGGACATATTTCCATATTAACCCACTTGGTTTCACGCCGTAAAAAAGCAAAAAAGAGTATGCATAATGTTTTATCGGATGGCTGTACCATAATTTATTTAATCACATCTTTCTGGGTGGAGTCAAAGCATTTGCAGGAGCATGGATGCCTTCGGATGCTGGGGAGGGCTTCAGAGAGGAGGTGACATTTCATAGCAGGTTTTGAAGAATGAGTTGGAGTTTGTGAGTTGAACTGCCTTTGTTGATGACAGTGGTATGGAGGGAAGTCACGTAGGATGGGGAGAGGAATAAGGGGGACTCGGTAGATTCAGGAAGGGACTAGAGCAGGATCTCATGCCCCTTTCTGCCTGGAGGGGCTGCCCGAGAGGGCGAGTCCTGCAGTTGGAGAAGGGGCCAGAGCCTCCCCAGTTGAGGGTAGGTGTCAGGCAGGCTCAGGAGACTTGAGCATGGTAAGCTGGGAGAGTGGGGGAAGACAGAGTACGTGCAAGTGACTGAATATTTGAGCCAAGCAGCCCAGTGTGTCAGCTAAAAAAAAGAAAGAGAGAAGGAAAAACCCACTCCGCTTGCTAGTAACCCCGGTTATTGCTCGGGAAATGTTGCACAGCTCCAATGCCTGGTGACATGTCAACCCCTGAAGGAAACCCGGGTTGGCAGGCCCCGTTTTTTAAGCAGAGTGCCTGTCTGCCAGATCGCATTTGGATTGAGTGGCTGGCAGTCCTCGAGCCTCGCTTAATAGGATTGAAAGAAAAGAAATGTTACTTTTCATCAGGCAAGACAACAAAGAGAAACAGGGAAACGAAAATATTATTTCGTTTGAACAAATTACAGGGAGACTCTCTGGGGCGCTTTCAGGGAGTTAAATGAGGAAAAGCACTTAAATATCATTCCATCAAACTAAATTTTTAACCACAATATTTTACAGATAAAATGTGTTGGGAGGATTCAAAGAAGATTAGAGCTCACCTAAGAAACAGTATTCAAATTTTACCAGCTAATGGAAGCCCAGCAGAAACTGTTAATGCCTATAACTTTCCTCCAAGGGACAGAGATTTCAGTATTCTTATAAAAACACATTGAGCTGATTTCATTTCTGTGTCTCTGCAGACTTCATTCCTGTAATTTCAGTAAGTGTTATAAATGTTATTTTAAGTATTATAATGATAATCCCTACTGACGAAGGGGCTGCACATCCCAGCTTCCATTCCTCAGGTAATGTTTACCTCGGATAGCACATAATTGTTTGCTTTTTTCACAGTAAACTCTCTGCTCCCAACTGCTTAATCAGCCGTGGCAAAAAGAAAAGACTTCAGAAATGTTTAATGTTCTTCTGATTACATGAGCGTAATGGGTAAACTCACATCACTGGGGCTGGAGGAACAGACAGCCTCTCTTCCCCCTAGGTTTTTTTGGGTGAGGATGTGTTTGCTTTTTGTCCACGGTTTTTAAGGAGGGCTGCGGTGACCTGTGGCAATTTTGAGAATCATTTATTGTTATAAATGTCACGGCCGGGGTGCAGATCCGCTCAGTTCATAACCTCTCGGGGCCCTTCCTCCGTGCCTGCGTTGGAGCCGGCCAGGCCTCAGGCCCTTCTCCTGGAGGGTCCCACTGACTTCCGTATTCTAGTCACAGTTAGAGTTTCCACGCTCTTAGGATCCAGAGCGCCCCTTAGGCTCTCTGAGTACGGTCTCCGCGGCCTGCTTGGTGGAAGCAAGATTTTATTAGGCTTTATGAAAGTGAAACTTTTCTAACCTTGAATGCAGAACCTCAGGGGTTTTCTGAGGACACAGTATAACATTTGCTTCTCTAGCTTCTTAAATATCTGAATCCAAATGTGATCAGGAATTAAGACGGAGCACGGAAAGTTGATATTCATTGCAGGGTGGAAGAATGTTTGCTTCTACCCGTCTGGAACGTTTAGATGGGTAAAGGAACGTTTCTTCGTCTCTGACTATAGGGAAGTTCTGCTTTGAGCTAACTCACAGCCATGTATTCTTTGATTCATTCAACAAACATCTGTTGAGAGACTGCTCTACTCCAGGCATTGTGCTGGGCTCTAGTGAGTGGATAAATGTGTTCCTCTCACATTCATGTAGCTTACCGTGTGGATGGGAAAGCCAAGACTGGACAGGCAAACCAGCCAATTGTAATTACGAACGGAGAGATGTGTCACTAGTGTGGGGATGGAGAAAAATGGGGAAGATGCCAGCTAAGCCGAGGTTTAATGGGTGAGAAGGAGCCAGTCAGGTGAAGAGGCTGGGGCAAGAGCACAAGTCCTGCGGCTGGAAATGCTGCGACGTCTTCCAGGAACTGAAAGCCAACGTGTGGGCTTGGAGGGTGGCAAGGGATCAGGACCGTGGCTCTAATAAAGCGAGAGGCTGGGCAGTGCGGGGCCTCGCGGGGTGTGGTCAGGAACGGGGACTTTATCCTCTGCAATGAGAAACCCGTGCAGGGCTTGAAGTCATGAATGACATTTTCCCATTTTAACATTGTAAAAAAAATTGTTCTGGCTGCTGGGCGTAGATGAGATCACCAGGGAGAAGAGTGGAAGCTCAGAGCCTGGTGGGTGGCCACTGCTGTGGTGGTGGCAGGGGGTGAAGGGGCTGATTCAAGACATGTTTTGGACAAACTCACTGGTAAAGTACATGCCAGGCGGGGAGATGTGTTGGACTTGAATGGCTCTGTGCCACTGAGTTCCTACAGTTGGTCAGCCTCTATCTGTGACCCCTGTGTGCTCCCAGCGGGGAGGTCCTCTTGTTTTCCAGGGCTAACCAACCCGGGTGTCTGTCTTCTCTCCCCTTAGACTATTTGGAACGGTTCATGGCAGTCCTCCCAGGAAGGATGGAGCGGGGGGCTCCTGGATTCCCTTTCTCCCTGCCCCCCATGCATTATGCTGCTTTCTGGCCTCAGTTTCCCCAGCTCCTCTTGGGAAGGGGATGGAAGCGTGTTCAGTGTGCCCGACCCTTCCTTCCCCTCCCTCCACGCCCACCGACAGCCCTTCCTCCAGCCACCACTCCGGAGATCCCCAAGGTCTGCGGTATAATTGAGCTCGAGCCTTTAGTTAACGACCAGGGCCAGTAGGTAGCTGATTTCCTGGTCCTTGGGGTGGACGCTTGACAGGTTCCCGTGATGGTGGCTGAGGAGGGAAGGGAAGGAGGTGGAGTGACTGCTAATTAAAGCAACCCGAGGGCCCCAGTCTGGTCCAGTGGCCCAAGAGGGGTCCTCCCGCTGGGGCCCCGCTCAGTGCACATGTGTACACCTCTGGAGGGTAGACAGGCTTTTTGCTGATGCTGTGGCTGGGACGGTGGATCCGGGGCGGGGGGGCAGGGATTAATCGCTGGGGCAGAGTATTCCCGGTGCCCAGCTCTGGGTTGAATTAACTTCCAAGAAAACATCTGTCCCTCCCCTTTCCCTTGGAGAGGCAACAACCAGTTGACTCCATCCATCTGTGTCTCTCCCACTCTCTGCCTCCCGGATGGTGGAATCTAAAAAAAGCTTACCAAAATCAAGGCGGACCCTCCCAGGTGGGTCTAGGGAGCAGAAGAGGAGGGGAAAACAATGTTTCTGTTTCCCTGAGACATACACACACTTACCCACACATAATACACACGGACACCTCTGCCCCAGCCAAAACCAGATGAGTGTTTTAACACCAGAGCATCTTGTTCAAGCCGGGAGCACACCGCACTCCTGGCAAGGCCAGAGGGTGACCTGAAAACCTGAATATTTCAGAGAACAAAAGGTCCTTGGGTCTGCTTTCCTGAGAAGGGCCTCGGTCCAGGGTTATTTGAAGGCCACGTGGTTCGGGGTGCGGGAGGCAGCGGGAAGGGCTTCTGCTCTTTCTCCTCCGGTCCAGGGCCGCGAGCTGTGGGAGTCCGTGCCCTGCTCCTGGCACCAGGCAGCCGCGTGGAGCCACGAGGCCCCTCCTCCAGCGGTGTGCGAGGCAGAGAGGAGCAGGGAAGCGGGGAGGGCGGGCGGGCGAGAGGCGCGGGGGTGGGGAGGCGCGGCGGGGGCGGGGGCGGGGGGGCGCGGGGCTGGGAGATGGAGAAACAAACTCTATTTTCTGCTCGTCTGTGGCGGGAGGGCTCCCGCGGCCCACAGGCTCTCAGAGTGAAGCAATTTCAGATAGGGATGAGTGTCTGTTTTTCCCTGGAGCGGAGACTAAAAACCCCGAAAGCCCTTGGTTTCTCTTCCCATAATATCCTGTTCTGGAAAGTGCAGTGTGAGAAGGTGGAGGAAATGAGGAAGATCCTTCACAAATGGAAGAGGCCCTTCCCCAGCTTGAACGGGCAGGATGGGGAAGCCTGGCTGGGGCTGGAGAGAGGCCACCTCCGGGGTAGGAGAGGGGCTTGTGGCTGAGGGGGGTCCCGGGCAGGTGGCCGCTTGCAGACAAAGATTCGGATTCCTGTCCTGTCCCAGGGGCTGTTTGCTGGGACTGCTGCCGCATGGGTGGCTTCACAGGCCGTGGACAATGGCTTGCCCGGCTCCCTGCCTGGAGAGGAGAGGGTTTTGGAATTCTGTTGCTTTGTCTCTGCGGTTCCTGCCCTCCCAAAGCTCCTCGCGTTGATGCCTTCCCTCCAGACACAGGCGCTGGGCACCCAGCCCTCCTGCTCTCTCTTCCCTGCCACAGTGTGTGCCTGGCAGCAGTTCCGGCCAAGCAGTTATGGACTGACTGCCATGTGAGTGCAGAGTTTCGGGATCAGCCCTGGTCTAGGGTTGCTGGGAGCTGGGTCTCTACTGGCAAATAGAAACCAGAGACATTATGCCTTGGAAGGGCCGCTCTCGCCTGCCGTGGTGGAAGGACAGAGGGAGCTGTCCCTACAGAGGGGCCATCACGGGGACACAGGGGAAGCCCCTCCCTGACAAAGGAGAGCTGGGGGCTGCTGCTAAGGTTTCCTGCCAGGCCCCAAGTCACTTCGGGGTCCTGGCCCCCCCGCACTTACGTGCTGCACGATCTGCAGGGGGTGGGACTGCCTTACTGTTACCTTTCCAACATTCCCCCCCCCCCCGCCCCCGCCCGGCTCTTGGCACGGCTCACGTGGGGTACCAGCCCTCCCTTTCTGTTTCCGGAGATGCTGGCCTCTGCCAGGCCTCTAGGGGCCTTGGCCTCTGTAGAACCAAGTGGTTGGGAATGTGGACTCTGCCAGGGTTTGCATCCCTGTTTCGCTCCTTACGAGCAGGGTGACTGTAGGCAAGTCCCAGAAGCTCTGTGCCGTTTCATCTTCAGTAAGATAGTGGTGATGGTGGTACCGCCCCCTTCAGGTGGTCCTTAGAATTCAATGGGCTGAATACGTAACGGTGCTTAGAACACTGTTGACACCAAGTGGTAACGACTGGGTAAAGTCTGATATTATTATTGCTGTGGTTACAGATCTTCCCCATTCCTGGAGACGGCTCAAAGCACCCCTTCTGCAGAGAGCCTTCCCGGCCGGCCTGTCCCCAGGTCTCTCATTGTCTGCCCAGGTGGTTTGGCACCCAGTCACTTACTGCCGTACTGTCTGTCTGTCTGTGTGGTCTCTGGGGGTTGTCGAGTAGGACTGGTTTTCTGATGGGCTGGTGGCCAGTTTACTGGGGGTTGCCATGGGCCAAGTCCCTTTCCCCCAAATCTTGACAGCCTACTGAGTCCCCAAGTCTGTGACAGAGTGCCCACCCTGTCTCATGTCCAGGAGTGGCATGAGGGTCCCCTTTATTACTGGTAGTAAGCTTAGTGCATTGGGGCTAATATTAAATGGACTTAAATTCCCCAGAGCCCAGGGTGACTGGCAGTGCCCAGCCCAGCTTCTGCTCTTGCCTGTGTATCCCTGGTCCCCACTGTGAGCCCACCCGGAACCTTAGACGGCAGCAGCTCACTCTTGTCCACTAGTCAGGTGCCGGAGGACAGGTACCACATCCTATCCCATGTTCCCACAGTGCCTGTCTTGCTACATAGTAGGTGTTCAGTGTAGGCAGCGGGGAATATGATGAAGGCCAAAGGGATCTGCCTGGTTCTGAAAATTTCTGACAATCTCCTTCAGAGAGCAAAGGTGATTTCTTGTTCCATGGCTGGGCGTGGAGTTTAAGAAGCCAGATGAACAGGGTACTGTGAGAATACTGGCCTCTTAAATAATGCCTCCTCCTGTGCCTCTCCTGGGAGTTGGGGCTACTACCTGCGGCGATGGTGAGAGGGCCAAGAGAGAGCCCGGGCCACCAGCCCAAGACGGGGCTGCAGGAGGAGGCCCAGCATTCCCAGGTCTTGCTTGATCACTCTGGTCTAACGATGCTGGGGGCTGGCCTAGGCCTTCCCCGGGCCCTGCTTCCCAGAGCTTTGCCCCTCCAAGTGTGGCCCACTGACCAGCAACATCTGCATCACCTAGGAGTGTTCTAGAAACACAGAATCCCAGGCCTCACCCCAGCCCTACTGAACCAGAACTTGCATTTTAAAGAGTCCCTGGCGATTCACATACTTACCAAGTTTGAGAAGCTCTGGCCTAGAAGACAGTCCATCCAGGGCCAACACCAAGGAAGGTAGGATAGTGCCCTTGCTAAAAACATGCCCTCCTGGCTTCCTATCCCAGCTCCCCAGTGCTAGCAGGACACCTGGGCGGGGTGGGGGTGGGGGTGGGGAATAGCCTCTCTTGGGTTCAGTTTCCTCCTGGTTAAGGCGAGGATCATACAGTCGGGCCTTTCTCCTTGGGCTGCTGAACAAGGATTCGATGTAATAATGTATAACATATGTTCTGTCCTTAGCACACAGCCCAGGCATAGTGAGTGGTGGATAAATGCAATGTTAGCTAGCTTTAAGAATGAGAGAGGGAAGGGGGCTGCGGCGAGTGGGAGGGAAAAACACTGTGATTTGTGACGCTAGTTTTTGCACTGGGCTTGTTTAGTGGAGCTTAACTCAGGATCTAAATACCAGCTAGGACTCCCTGCAGAATTATTACATGGAGTAGCAGGGAAAGGGGAAGCCAGAGTTAATGTTTGTGATAGCAATTTTTAAGATTTGAAATAAAAAAAAGGTGTTAAAAGCAAGTAAACCCCCTGGTGATCGCAAATGAATTGCCTAAGTCCTCTTAGCAGATCCACTTGCCTGAGTGATGACTGTGTGTGCCGGAATGAGTGGCTTTTCCTTTCATAAGGAGGGAGAGGTGTGGCCCCCGTGATGACTCCTGGCTCTGACTCTGGGTCCTGCGTGCTCAGCGTGGAGAAGCCACGCCCACGTGGCGTGGGGAGGAGGTGCTCCGTGGGCAGGGCTGGGCATCTGGGCCTCCTGGCAGCTTAAATACCTACGATTAGCAAGTCAGGCGGGAAGAGGTGCTAAAAAGAGTCCTTCCCGCCTCCTCCGCTGGCATGTTTTGAAGGGAGTTCAGTTATGAGACTATTAAAATGTTATTTTGATAATTAAGCCCACAGCTGTTCTGAGGGCGGCAGGGGCAGGCGGCGCGCAGGCGGCAGAAGGCACGGTGCTCTCACAGGCTCCGCGCGAGAGAAAGCAGGCGGGGAGTGCACGGTGGAGGGAGGGTCGGCACAGGGCCCTGGGGCAGGGATGACTGCCGGGCTGCGGACTGCCCTGCTCGCCATGTCCGAGGTTGTCCCTGGGCGACCGGAGGGACAGTGCTCCAGGAAGCCCCCTATGTGGGGAAGGGTGAGCCGCCCTCACATGGGATGCCTACCAGGTTTCAGTAAAAACTGTCAGAGAAGTGGCCGACGGGGGATGCTTAGATCAGTGGTTCTCAGACAGGGGTCCCAGGACCAGCAGCATCGGCGTCACCTGGAAATTTGCTAGAAATGCAAGTTCTTGGCCCCGCCCAGACCTACTAAATCGGAAACTCTGGGGTGAAGACCAGAAACCTGTGTTCTAATGGATCTTCCATCTGATTCCAATGCTTGCTAAAGTTATAGACCACTGTCCTTCGTGGTCACCTGGCAAATGGGGCTCAGCTTGCAAATGAAACCTTAGAGATTGGTAAGGCTTGGCTAGTAAGGCATAGGTGAGGGCGTGGGGATTGAGGGCACACAGGCATCCCTGACCCAGTCCTGTTCCTTCATCGTACTGGATGACAAAGAGAAGGCCAGAGAGGTTAAGGAGCTGGTCTAAGGCCACACAGAAAATCAGAGCAAAACTGGAATTAGTAAGCAGCCAGCTCTTTTGATTCCAGATCTTTCTGTTAGACAGTCTCTCTGAATGCTGAGGGCAGGGCTGGGAGAGAAGAGTTTTCAGCTGGAAGTGATGAGTAAGCCAAGGAGAGGCCCAAGGGTTATCAGCCCAGAATATAAATATTTACCTGTCTGGAGTCTCCCAGCATCCTCCAGTTGTGTTCTGCTAGAGTTGCTGTCAGCACCCACATCCGTCTACGCACTCATGCACCCTCCTACCCACCCATCCATGTATCCATCTGTCTACCCATCCATGCACTGTCTTACTGCTTCCTCCTGCCTTCCATCAGTCTCTCGTCTTTCACTCATACATCTTGTCCACATATTCGTGCATCCATCCAAGTTTTCAAGTGGCCATTCACTCACCCGTCCTCACCCATCCATCCATCTATCCATTTTATTACTCATCTATTGATCCCAATTTTCCCTCTCCCCACCCCCCCATATTTATGAAAAGCCTACTATGTACCAGGCATTTTCTATCATTCTCAATCACAGGAGCTTTCTTTATCATTTTATATCTGGTCACATGAGCTGGCCATGTGCTTTAACATACTGTTGAGCTGGGACCCTGACAGTGATCTAGTCCGCCCACAGCTCTGCCTGGGTCCTCTTCTCCCACGCCTCCCAGTGCCAAGCTGGCCCCACTGTGCCTTGTGAGGAGGCTCGACTTTTGCCACCCCTCGGTGCATACTTCCGTCGCGGTTCCTCCGAGCTACGGTAGTGCTGAATCTCCTGGTCTCCCCTCAGCCAGCCTCTCCCAGCTCTGTGCTGTGATTCATATTCTGCAAGTGTGCCCCCCTGGATCATGCCATTTCTCCACTCAAGACTCCAACGACTCCTCATTGCCTACAGAACAAAGCCCACAGTTTTGTTCTGCCCTCAGATGCAATCCATGCTTGTTCCCAGGCTATTCACCAACCTTATGACCCTCCGGTTCCCAACCTGTGCTCCAGCCTGAGTAATTTGCTGTTTCCAGATGTCCTGGCACATTTTTGCACATGCTGTTCTCCTTGTCTAAAACGCCTTTGCCATCATGATGCTCCTTAATCCTCCATTAAAACCCTTCCCATGCTCGGTGGCCCGCACTAGTGTCCTCCCCCGTCTTACTCATGAGATCTGCTTTTGTCTTCTGCTGGGATGGGATGTCCCTCTGCAGAGCCCTGTGTTGTCTCTTGTTCCATGTCATCATGTGTCTGGCTCTTGTTTGCAAGGCTCTTGTTTGCAAGGCTTATGCTCACAGTGGGTCGCGGGCCATAGCAGGTCTGTGTCATCTACAGCACAGCTGCCTACATGGAACCTGACCCACAGTAGGTGCTGCTTCAGAAGTGGGCAAATTCATCACTTAGTTACATGTGTCTAAGATGCATGTTATGAGTGAGAGCCCTAGAAAGGGCTATTGGGGCTGACTTTGGGGTAAAAAGGCCTTAAACCTCGTTGTTTTCCCCACGGGACACACAGGACCTGGCACATAGTTGGTGCTCAATAAATATTTTTTGAATGAAAGAATGAAACAAAATGTTCATCCTCCCCTTTAATGTGGTTTGTGATTTAAAAATAAATATTGACCAGATAAAACAGGAATAATATTAAAAGTTCAAAAGCTAACTTACCCCATGAGGTGCTGCTCTCCTAGGATTGCAGCCGCCTGCTGACTTATCTGTGTGTTTGGAGTGACTGTGGATTCTAATGGGCAGGAGCTGTGTCTTAGTCATTTATGAACCCCAGTGCCTGGCACAGAACCTGACATCCTCCCTGCTCTTCTGGGATCTATTCTGTTCCCTCCACCCCTAATCTGTTGTCTGTGTTGGACTTGAAGAGGCCTTCTGGATGTGGCTCCCCATCGCCCTTAGGTAGAGACCCTCAGTGCAGCCCCCAGGCCCTGCCAGGTCAGTGCTTCCCCCTCCCCTGTGCACACCAGCTTGTCTCCACACCTGCCCTCACTCTGTCCCCATTCCAGCCACACTGGCCGCCTCTCTCCTCTCCCAGGGGCTGGCCTTTGGGCAGGCCGTCCCTCTCCTTGCCCCTCAGTGGCTCTGAATGGATGTGCTCGGTGCTGTCCGAGCCGCCGCCTCTCTGTCTGCCCTCACGTGCCCCCATCCCTCAGGTTGCACGGAGGTGCTATCTCATTGCATCTGATGGTGAATATCTTCCTCCCTGCTGGACTGTGAACTCCACGTGGGCAGGTGCCACCGAGACCTGGGGCTTTGCGCGCTGCAGACTTCTGATCCGTTTTTTGAATGAATGAATAAGGAAAGATATGTGGTAGGTACTTAGTAAATGTTTAATGAGTGAATACATGAATGGCACATAATAGGTACCTGGCAAATGTTTGTTGAATAAACAAACAAATGAGTGAATATGAAAGGATACTCAGTGCTTCCCTGGGAAAGCTCTGGCCAATTAGGGCCCTGCTAGATAAGGGAGACTGTGTATCTGTCCTTTCAGCCCTCCTGTGCTCACCCCATCAGCTCCAGGAGCCTTCGCCTTCTGACCTGCCTGCCTCCCTCTCGCCCAGCACTCACAGCCAGGAGCTGTGCGAGGGGTAGAGACAGTGGCCCTGGAAGCTGCTGCTGACACAGTTGTGCTGGGGGTCAGGGTGGGGAATGGGCTGGGGGGTGGCCTTCTGGAGAGAAGCAGGGTGAAGCCTGCCCCGGCCTCTGGCCCCTGGGGTCACAACTGTTTTTGCACTTGTATAATCCTTTCAACTCTGCAGCCACCTGGTCCAGCCCTAATCTGGAAACATCTTCCAGAACATCTGTTTTCCTCCTCAATCAATACACTCCCCAAAGAGGGCCAACTTGCAAAATATTATATATAGCATCAAACATGCTATCTGAATTCAATTAAGTGATTTGGTTGGGGAAGAGTTTGTAGTAATTAAGCATACTGTTTTGGAGCAAATTGTAGCAAACTATTTCATTCTTCATTAACAGGCACCTCTCTTGACTCCCCAGGAGCTAAAAAGAGAGAGAGAGAGAGAGAGAGAGAGAGGAGGGAAAAAATTAAATAAATAGCCAGTAACCCCCACTCAGATGGCATGATTTACTGTAACCAATACGGGCTTTGATTTCCAGCTCTCTTGTATTACGTGACCACAGCGAAGTCACTTAACCTCTCTGAGCCCCAGGCTTCTCATCTGTAAAGTGGGGCTAGTAATACCCACCTCACAGGGCTGCTGTGAGGATTAAATGGTATCATAAATAAAAAAGCACAGTTCCCAGCATACAGTGGCTTTTCTTTAAAGGGTCACCGTGGCACGGAAGTGCACTGAGGCTGGATGATTTACGTTCTATTGGTCAGGGCCTTTTTCTACCAAGGCAGGGCCTGAAACGCATTTCAGAGTGCTTTTTCCTTTCTATTCTTTTTTAATTTTTTAAAAATTTATTTATTTTATTTATCTATTTTTGGCTGTGTTGGGTCTTTGTTGCTGCACGCGGGCTTTCTCTAGTCGTGGAGAGGGGGGGCTACTCTTCGTTGCGGCGCGCGGGCTTCTCACTGCGGTGGCTTCTCTTGTTGAGGAGCACGGGCTCTAAATGCACGGGCTTCAGTAGTTGTGGCTCACGGGCTTTAGAGCGCAGGCTCAGTAGTTGTGGTGTATGGGCTTAGTTGCTCCGCGGCATGTGGGATCTTCCAGGACCAGGGCTCGAACCCGTGTCCCCTGCATTGGCAGGTGGATTCTTAACCACTGCGCCACCAGGGAAGCTCCCCCATCAGAGTGCTCTTTCTTCCCAGAATATTTGTGAGGTTCTGGGAGCAGGAGTGAGGAGCCTCCTGTTTTATTTCCCTTCTTTATCACCTGCAGTCTACAGCTCAGGGCGGCTCAGTAGGAGAGGAGGGGCGGCGCACAGGCTGGCTTCCAGTCCTGGCTGGCCCTGCGGCAGCTCTTGAGTCTTTTGGGCACGTGCTTAAGCTCTTGCTGCATCCATTTCCTTCTCTGTAAAATGGGGATAAGAATTATTACTCTTCTTCTAGGATTAAATGAGTTTAATAAACGGAAAGCACTTAAACAGTGCCTGATACGCAGTTAGCACCCAGTACACGTTGGGTTTTGTTATTCATTTGTTTGCGTTTTCGATTCAGAAAGGCTCATTTAAGTTGTAGGCACTTCCGTGGTCAGGCTGGGGACATTCACAACCACCGTGACAACGATAGTAGCTGCCACTTATCAGGTGCCTACTGTGTGTCAGAGAAGACCTAGAGGGGGCGCTTAGCATCCGTTTTTCATGATTGTCGCAACAAGCTTGCTATTACTTTCATCTTCCCAGTGAAGAAATGGAGGCTCTTAATATCACCTAGCAGAACATTTTAGGGCTGGGTTTTGTACCCAGGCCTGTGGGACTCCAAAGCTGCCCTCTTTCTGCTTGCCACGCCACCACTCAGGAAGACATGCCTTCCCAACCTGACCCTTATTGGGCATCTGCTGTGTGCAGACCATTTTCTCATCTGCAGTCACGCTGGGCTGTCCAGAAGTTTGGAACGTCTCTATTGCGCCCCCTTTGGAGCAGTCTAACCCTTAGCAGCTCCCTTCTCCAGGGAGTCCGTAAGAGGCTCACTCAGGACAGGCTCACAGTCCCTGGAAGACGGGAAACCGGTGAGGAGGCTGTTGTCATGTAGACAAGAAAAGATGGTGGCCTGAAGGGGGGTTGCTGGCAGGTGGAGAGCAGTGGGTGAGTTCTGGAGAAATCATGATCACTCCCCAATGGTGTGCACAGTAGCTGCTGGGGGAGTTCCTTGGAGGGAGTGGGGTCTTTGGAGAGATAGTGTTCTGGGAAATCTTTCTAGAAGGTGCTGGTGGGGCTCGATCTGACTCCCTAAGGAGGGAAGGGGTCATTTCAGCAGGGGACATGGAGAGCAAAGGTTTGGAGGTGAGAAGCCCTGTGACCAGCTGTGGGGACTACAGGAGGAGGCTGTGATGAGGTCTCTGTCTTCAAGGACTAGCTCCCTGTGTGTTTTGGGACAAGATGCCTGTGGCCCATAGTGGCTCAAGTAGAGTGACCTCCAATACCAGCTCTTCCACAGAGTCAGGGCAGGTTGTGAATTTCAGCGCTCAGGAGAGGCCACCAGGGACAGGCGTGGGGGTGGGAGGTGGTTGGGAACCCTTACTGCACCCGAAGGACCTGCCTGAACAGGGAACACTGTATTCATTCATACATTAGTTAAGTCCATCATTGTACTTGATACTGTAGGGCAGGAGGGGAGGGGGAGGGAGGGAGGGAGAAAGAGAGACAGACAGATGAACCAGTAAGGGACAAATCCCTCTCTGGGAGGAATCGAAGGTTTATGAGAAGCACACTTGTGAGGACTCCTTGAGTTGCAAGAGCCCAGACCCTGCCTTAAGCTGGCTTAAGAAGGAACCAAGGGAATGAGTTCACTGGGCCTGAAACAGGAAGTTCTCAAGGCCCGGGTGGGCCCACCATCAGGACATGGCCTCCCGTTAGGAAAAAATGGCCACCAGCCCCTCCAGGCTTATATCCTATTAGCTCAACAACTTCAGGGGCTAGAGTCTTTTATCCCTAACCTGAAGATTGATTGGCCAGGTCTGGGTCACATGCTCATTCCTGAACCAATCACTTTATCCAAAAGCATGGCATACACTGATTGGCCAGGCCTGAGTCACATGCTCACTTGGGGGAGGTGGCCAACCTCTGGTAGAGGCTCCCTAAAGGACATCTGGGTGGTTGTTCCCAGAAGAAGGGAAAACAGATGCCAACAGGAGTAAAACCAAAGTCGGCTTCAGAGCGAGTAAGGGCCAGCTCTGCCCTGCAGGTCACGAGTAATTCGCGCTCTCAAGTGAGAGGGCAGAAGCTGGCCACCCACGGAGGGGTGGCTCCATGGGAAGAGGGGTCTTCTGGGACAGGAAATGATGAATCCGGTAGAGGCAACGTTTCCTAACATCTCACGCACTTGATTTTCCTGCACCTGGACTGGATGTCCACTCTTTGCATCCTCCGCAGCTGTCCCTGGAGAGCGTTCCGGGATGAGATTGGAAGCTTTGCTGCAGGCCGCCAGTGGTCTGATTCCTGTTTGGCCACCGTGAACGGTGACTGAGATGGAAGATCTTGCTTTTCCTTTTGAACTCTGCGGGCATCTGTCTAGCCTGGCTCTGTCTGGGTAGTGTGTGGTGTTTTCTGGGCAGAAACCCAAAACTTACCCCTGTTCCTGCTTTGTGGAACTGTTTGTCAGCATCATGGGGGATCGCTGTGGAAGCTTTGTACCTCCTTTTTGTCCCAAGAGGGAGACAGGTTGGTTTGGGAAATGAAAGGGTCAGCTAATGCCATCCTGGGTCACATCAAAGCCAGCCAAAGCCAGGTGAGCTAGCGCATCACAGCTTCCCAGGTGTGGAAGTTCAGGTTGTCGGAGGCCTTGGCCCAAGTCCCAGCCCGGCTTTGACTTGCTGCGTGGTCTTGGGCCAGTCTCCCTTCGTTTCCGTGCCTCAGTTTCCTCATTTGTCCACACTGGAACATGAACACTTTCCAGAGGTAAAAGTGTACACGTGAGTGATGTCATCAAGTTGGGCCCTATTTCCTTCTGTCCCTAGAGACATCGAAACACCCTGTGAGATTTGGGGCCTCACAACATGTGGCCCTCATTTTAGGACTCACACCTCTCCCTGCTGGGAGAATCAGCTGTGAGATTTATAGACTGCCTGCCCCCGCTCAAGCATGCTGCCTCTCCCCCGGTCCTCCCCTGGGTCCTCCCTCCAGTCACCCCCTCTCCCTCCCCACTCAGTCCTCCCCTCCTTTCTCCCCATCAATCTCCCCTCCCCAGTCCTCCGCCCTCATCCTCCCCCTACCTCGTCTCCCCCCCAGCCCTCCGCCTCGGCCTCCCTGCCTTCGGAGGCGAAGCTCGGCCGCTGCCACCACCTCCCAGCGCTGGCCGCTGAGCCATTAGCCTCACTTCTCACTGGCTGCGCGTCGGCACAGTAATCATTTTCAGATTTACAAGCATTAAATATTTTAATTTAATGCCTTGGCTCTCTTGTAATTCATGCACTTAATTATATGATAATTACTCAAATGAAAGAGATACAGCTGCTGCCGTATCAATTCTACGGGAAGACTGGGTTTTGAGTTGGACTGAGTTTGGGAGGTGGGCCCACCTCCCTTGCCCTCCCCCTCCAGCCCTTCTTTTCTCTGGGCCACGTAGTCTAGAACAGCCCGTCCTCCACCAGCCAGCGCTGGGGCCAGGTAATCTGCTCCCATCTGCTCCAGGCACAGGGTGTGGGGACTGCCCTGGCTGGTGACCCACACTCCTGTGGGTGCTGCTCTGGGAACAGAAGTCTAATGGCTGATGAGCAGAGAGGGAGGAGTCTTGGGCTGTCCTCGGGTGGTAGAGAGGAAGGTCCCTTTCTCTGCCCGCCCTGGGGAGCAGGGGCTATGAATGCCGTCTGGGCTCCGTGCCTGGTGGAAAAGCCGGGGAGCCTTTCTCCTCCTTAGCGATGATGTCTGGGGGTGAGGAGTGGGAAGCGACTGCTCCGCTGAGCATCTCCACCGCAAATGGACAGGGGCCTGGGCCTCCTCCCACTGACCACCAAGGGGTTTGCAAAGACAGAGTCGGAGATGGGTGCAAGGTGCTCTCTAGTGGGAGCACCTTCCTTGTTCCTGTCACCCTTGCTGTCCCCTGCCTCCCCTCCCCTCCTCTTTCCTTCTATCCTTCCCCTTTCCTTTATATTTCCCTATTTTTCTCTTTCCCTATTGACATCTAAAATTGTATTTAATGCCTGAAGGGTACTGGCTGGTCTGTAAGAACGGGAACTATTCATATTTGGCAAGTGTTCCAGCTCCTCCCTCCCCGCCATGTTTGTGGAGCCCTGTTGGGTCTGTTGCTGCTGAGTGCATTGAGCAGAGGCTCTTTATAGTCGATGGCACCAGCAGACTGAGAATCAGGGGGCGTTGCCTTGGGCCAGGACTCTTTGGGTCTGGGGATGACGGCCCTTGGGAGGCTCTCTGCAAAACTGAACCTGCTTCCTTGGGAAGGAAAGCTCCTCCTCTCACCAAGCATCAAAGCCAAGTGCCAGGGGCTTCCCTGGTGGTGCAGTGGTTGAGAGTCCGCCTGCCGATGCAGGGGACACGGGTTCGTGCCCCGGTCCGGGAAGATCCCACATGCCGCGGAGCGGCTGGGCCCGTGAGCCATGGCCGCCGAGCCTGCGCGTCCGGGGGCGAGGCCCTGGTGACAGGGGTCCGTGGTGCTCTGGCCAAAGCTTGTGAAGAAGTTGAGTCAGGAGGGTAGAATTTCCAAGCCAGTGAGTTCAAGCTTCTGCAAGTGTCCTTGTTTTTAGGGTGAGGAGGCTCCCGTGGCGGGGAAGACCTCGGCCTCTCTGGACCCGCACATTTCCTAGGCATGGGAGAGCTGGGCGGTGCGTTTCTGCTGAAGTGCACGTTTGCACTGAAAAGGGTTACAAACGGTTCGCCCCGTATGCAGACAATTTTCAGCTAGCTTACAGCAGCTGTGGCGCCGTGCTGATAGATTAAAAGCAGCGACCAGCCCCAGAATGAAGTGTATTAGAACTCCTGCTGGGTCGAGCTGGGGAGAGGCCCACACAGCTGTCATCTAGGCCAAGTTTCCAACCGAAACCTCAAGAACAGGCTGGAACTCGGAGAAAAGTTAGCTTTCTAAATGAGGTGGCCGGCTGTTAATCAAGAGAGCGGGGAGGGGGACCGGCGGAATGCTGGGGATTTAGAACAAAAGAGGAGGAGGTGATGACTGGGGGTGTCCTGCCCAGACCAGAAACTGTGCAGAACCGTAGCTCCTGGGGCCAGGGACAAAGAGGCTGCTGCAGGTGTGGGCCCCGGGGCAGGGCACAGCATCCCAGCCCCTCTCTGTGTTTTGCTCCAGACAGCTGGCTTGCGGGGTGGGTGAATAAGGACACTGAGGTGTTTCCACGTGATGTCCAAAAGGCCCCAAGACCTTAGTGCCACTGCACCATGCCCAGGGCTCCCTGGCTAGAATGGCTGGGGTGGCTCTCAGGGTTGGGGGGCTGCCTAGGTCTGTCTTTGCCCAGGAAACATTTGCTGTCAGGGTCACCTGCGGCCAGTTTCCCCCTTGCCGTAGCACGGAGGCCTGGCTTTGGACTTCAGTTTTGAGGTCTTTAAGAGATGTCTTCTCTTGTGATGAGAAAGGCTCTTGTCAGGAGTCTCGCTCTGGCCCCTGAGTCTAACTCGAGGCTGGAGGGGGGGTGGGTCACTTGGGGGCCCATCTAGACTACCCAATTATTAGAAAATTCAGAATGCCAAGGTTAGAAATCTGTGTATCATCTCCTCTTCCCCCCTCCTCCCCCGCCCCCTCCTCCTTCTCCTCCTCCTCCTCCCCCCCCCTCTTTGATATGTTCCTATTTTTAAGAAGAGCAAAATGCTTCCCACTGCAAGGGCCAGGTGAGTCTGCACTGCAAAAAAGAGGAATATATCCAACTACAGCCTATGCCCATAATTCAGTTGCAGTTGTCTATATGGTGCATCACGGTGAATTCATCCTTTCGACAAACATTTACAGCATCTTCATTTGGGCAGGCCATCGGCTGTGTGTGTGTGTGTGTGTGTGTGTGTGTGTGTGTGTGTGTGTGTCAGGGAAGGTGGGGGCTTGCATAAGTATCAGATGCGCTTAATTATTGGGGAATCGCAAACCCTGGTAAAGAGCCTGCTGGTAAATGCCGCTGTGTTACACACCCACTGGGATGGTCCTATGCTGGAAAGAGTTCTGGTTTCTAAAGCTGCCAGGCTTCCCCCCCCCCCCCCCCCCCCCCCCCCTCAGATGGTGGGAAATGAGTTCGGCCTGTCGGGGGGCATGATTTGAGTCTCCTGAGCGGACGTGGAGACGGTGGCTTCTTTCCTGATGTGCAGTCAGGTTTCAGGTGTTTGCTTGGATTCCCGAGCTGGCCCTGCTGCTGGGATGGGCTGGTCTAGTGGCAGGCTGAGCGAGGTGGGGGTGTGGACAGCTGCCATTGGCTTGGTCCTCTGTGGTCCACGGGTGTGGGCGAGAGTGGTGCAGACAGGTATGTGGGCCTAGGATCCAGCTCTGGGAGGCAGACCACCACGGTTTGAGTCCCAGCTCTGCCTCTTGGTGCCTCCATGACCTTGAACAGACTACTTAACCTCCCTTGTCCCGTGTCCTTGTCTATAACATGAGGATAATGAACGTCTCTCTCATAGGGCTGTAGTGGAGATTAAATGAGAAAGCATGTAAAATGCTTACAACGACATGTGGTTGTAAGTACCCAATGAATTGTAAGTACCCAATGAATGTGAGCAATTTGGTCAAATTCCTCTTTAATCTAGAGTAATTTGACAGGAATCCTAGAACCTCAAATCATCTACTTTTATCCTAGAATCCACTCACGAGTCTCTTCCACAGGTGCTCAGCTTTCCTTGAATGCCTCCCATGGTGGGGAGCTCACCCCCGTCTGCCATGACAATCACAGACAGCTTCTTTCCAAACTGTACATTTTGGCAGTTCTTACCCCATACAAAGACCTTCCTGACTTCCTCTTCAGTGTAGAGACCCAAGAAGGGTCAGCAGCTGCCACCCATTGGGTGTTTACCGGGTGCCGAGCACTGTACATACATTATCTCACCCATCCTCCTGAGTCCTAAGGGGAAGGTATTATTTTGCCTCTGTTTTACTGATGAGGAAACAGAGGGTCAGCGAGTTGACTTGTTTAAGGGTTACACAGATCTAGTGGGCTGGCTGGGACTGAGATCAGGTCTGTCTGATGTCAAAACCCAGTTCTTAACTATCCAAGCAAGCTTAAAACCAACCAAGAATTCTTCGGTCTTTTCCCTGCTTCTTCCCTCTCCATCTCAGTCAGCCCACTTTCCCCCAACGGCTTCTTCCCATCCATGTTTTAGTTGCATGAGTTGGGGAGAGTGCGTCGAGCTGTTACGTTTAGTGACGTGTCATGTATCCGGTTCCTCACAGCACCATTAAGCTGGCGGGGTAACTTCTGTCTGCAGGAGACAGAAACCACTCGCCAATGTGGTATAGTCTCTTAAATTAATAAAAGTAATAATCGGGTAAACTGGTTATTGTAATTTATCCACATAAAGCCGAGCCATGTGCCTGAATTGTCACTCGGGCCTCAAACCAGTAGAAAATAGCCAACAATGACCGGAGGCTCAGTGAGCAGGGCAGCTGCAATCCTGTGGTCTTCAGATTAGGAGAGATGATGAATGCATTCAGAACACATCCATTTCAGCAAGTGCTGCACGGATTATCAAATTTAGTACCAAAAAAATGATTCATTTGTGCCCTATACCACACTTAATGCACCTGAAGTGAGACATCAGAAGTGTGTTTAATTCTGGGGATGGAAGAAAATACAAGTGCAGCAAATCTGCAGTCACAGGAGAAAGTTAATGCCCAGCGAAAAGGAATCAGTTTAGCTCTTGCTATTATATTTGAGGAGAACAGGTTGGTTTTTCTTTTTTATTATTATTATAAAAGCATACAGAGTCTCTTGGATCCCTGGTTCTAGTATTACTTTCAAAGAATATTTAAAGAGAAGTTATGAATTAGGGGGAAGAGACAAATGTGAATAATGTGTGCATGTCACCTCTCTCCATATATATGTATGTATATCTATCTATAAAATGTATGTATACCTGTGTATATCTATATACATCTATATATCTATTTATCTTTCCATCCATCTATTCATCCATACACAGTAGTGTGGTATGCTAGTAAATATTTAACAATGAGCTGTCTGGGAGGAAAAAAAAAAAAAAGGAAATTCTGTTGGCCAATTTCTGTGGTGTAAATACTCCCACTACGGCTGATTTCAGACTCCCAATCTGACTTCACTGAACGTTGGGTTGGGAAGAGAAGCACACGATCAGCTCTTGGGAGCTAGTACGAGCTGGCTCCAGCACACCAGTGGTTTCTATACACACATACACATGTCTATGGTTTAAAGGGAAAAAAGAGAGGCAAATCACATGCATCGGTTTGGGCCCTGAGTATCATCTGTGTGTTTTTCCCAACCATCAGCCTCCCTGGGTGAGCTTGCAATATATTTTATGCAAGTAAAGAGCAGGTCTCCTCCCCTGGAAATATGGAGACTTTATTTTCATTAGGTTCCAAATGCAAGAGGAGAAAAGACAGAAAGAAAAGAAGAGATGGAGGGGGGCAGATTCCAGGCTTGGCCTCCCCTTGCGTCAGCACCACTGCTTGTCTTCAGTGTGCTCGGTGGACTCGCCTCAGTTTTTATCCAGCCATTGTTCTTTTTTACACTGCTTTTGCACACTGTGGCATGTCTGGGGAATTTCATTAGTTGGAATATACGTGCAAAGAGTTCTGTTCCACTTTCATAAGGTCCCTGGATGGCTTGGACGAGGCCTCCAGGCCCCATGGTAGAGCCGGTACCACATTCATATTCCTTCCCATCACCATACACATGGTAGCGCGGAGCCCAGACCAATCGAAAACTTGACAGTAAGCCTTTTGATTTTGCGGGGAAACCTTTATCACGCTGCGAGAGGGAAGGGAATATAGCCCAAACTGGACTTCATACTGTGGCAAGCTTGAAATCCCAGCCCCACTGCAGAGCCGGCTGATTGGAATAGTTGGAAACTGTATCCAGGAATTCGGCTGCAAGAACTTGGCTCACAGCAACTTCTGCCGTTTTGAAAGAAAACTTGTCAACTGGGGGAGCCACTTGGGGCCTGGGTTTAATCTGTCCAGGCAGTAAAGATTCACGGAAATGATTGGCCAAATTTCCCTAAAATGTTGAGAGCTCCTGCCTACGTGGGGACTCTGGCGGAGGGGAGAAGCAGGCTTGACGGCTCTGTGTCATCACTGTCACAGCCATGGCTGTTGTTACCGGCTTCGACGCTATTGCTATTTTGCTAATCGCCAACCTGCTGCCTGTGAGATAGCAGAGCTGGAGGTTCAGATAGAGCCACCCAGAGCACATGTTCTGCTTGGTACCCCCGACCCAGGCTGCTGTGATGGGGTGGTGTTTTTTGTACACCTTTCACCCTGGTAGCATCACCATGACATTTAGGGCGTGCTGAGGGTCAGAGAGAGACTGACATTGAAATCGTGGTCGTTTACTTGGTAAATCACAATCAGTGACGCTGTCTTTACTTGGGGGGGAGGTCCACGGGTTGGCTTACCGGGGATGGTGCCTTGATTTCACTCTTCTTTATCTGAAGATGTTAGTGAATGAGGGACCCTACTGTGAAATACCCGTGAAATTCAAGGATCTTTGGTGCCATTACCCAGGAATGTCCTGCCGGTCCTGATGCAGGAGACCTTGGTTCACGTGCACAAATGCTGGGGCTTGACAAACGTCGGTGGAGCCAGGAGTCACGGTGTGCCATCTGAAGGAAAACGTATCACTGTCAACCTCTTTTTCCTCGACAAGGATGTGAAGTCCTAGTCTTTTAAGGGGGGGAAGAGGAGGCTCTTGGGGGAGAGATAAGTCGGTGATGGTGAGATGATTGAGTTAGAGAAATGTCTACAGACAGAACCTGATGCGTAGGTTGACTGGGACCTCCTGGGAAGATTAGAGGGAGTCTCTAGCCATCCGACCCTGGGCTGACGCCTGCGCTCCCCTTACCTCATCACCAAGGAAGTCTTTCTTTTCTTTTTTTTCTTTTTATTTCCCCTGCTCTGCTCCCATCCCCTGACCCCCCAACTCAGAGACTCCCTCTCTGTCTGGCCTAGCCTTTTCAGGTGACCTGACAACGAGTGTGGCTGAGAAGGGAAGTACAAAGTAGGAAGTGAGAATACCCCGGGTAGAGCCCTTTTGTGTGGCAAGGCCACAGATCCGATCATAGACCTCTCTGGGCTGGGCCTCAGTTTCCTGATCTGTGAGATAGAAAGCACCCCACCCCAGACACACACCTGCCTCTCAGAGTGGCGCTGAGGGGCACAGGGGATGATGGACAGTGGAAGAGGCACTCAGACCTCCAGAGTTACCCATCCTGGGGGCAGCCTGGGCTGGGAGTGGGTTCCCGAGGAGCTCAGGACTTGGGCCCACCTTGGACAGTCCCCGAGACCCACTTTCCAAGTGGTCACGACAGCTATGGCCAAGCCTTGCTGAGTGGGTCCCCCTTCCTCACTCCCAGGTACACCTCGGTGCTTCCCGATGCCAAGACGATTCAGCGGCGTGCGGGAACCTAGTAATTTCTCAGCTGGAGAGCGTTGTAAAAATAAATGTCTTCTGGAGGTTGAAAGGTTGTCAAATACACACCGAGCCTAATTGGGTCCTCAAAATGTTCAATTCCCGCTGATTTTCATGGAAGATGTGGATGTGGGATGGTGTGTGTGTGTGTGTGTGTGTGTGTGTGTGTGTGTGTGTGTGTGTGAATTCACAGGCAAATTTGGGCAAATGATAACTTTTGAGATGTGTAGATATGCACGTGTGCCTGAATCTGATTGGTCCACTGTTGAGCAAAGGGATGCTGTCTCCTCCACCTTGGGAAGGGTCCACTGGGCCACATCTGGGCCCACTCCTCTCATCCTGGACCAGCCAAGTTGGGAAGGGACTCAGAGCCAGACCAGCCCGGAGCCAGGACCATGAACCTGTAGAGGTGCCGCGGGACTTTCTCCCCCTGCGGGGTGAACATCACAACACTAGTTAATACTTCTTGGGTGCCCAAATGCCAAGCACAGTTTAAATGCTGTACATATGTTAACTCATTTACATCGCCGCTTAGCACAGCACAGAGGCTGGGAGGATCCAATGCAGTGCAGCCGTGGGCTTTGTCCCGGCGAGGTCCATCCCTGAGCCCAAGTTCTGAGCACCTGCCCGACAGAGTTGACTTCGGGGCTTGGAATTGATTTCAAGACAGTCCTTGCTTCCATCTTACCGCAGGCCAACTGATGTCAGAGACTGTCACACTGCAAAGTGACCCCGTGCGACTCTGGTGCCGGCTGATTCAGTCCCTTTCTCTATGACCAGACACACATCCTATCCCCTCTCTGGGCTGTCTCCCCATTTGAGGATTGGCCCCTCTGGAGCCATCCCTCTACTGCTTTGGGGCCCCCAGATTCCCAGGCCCGGGGGCCCTTTGCTCAAATTTAGCATCTAGCACTTGACTTAGTTCGCTGCAGGGTAGCTGCAACCTGTCTGGGTGGAAATGAAGAGCCGATGCTGAGGGAAGCTTCAGGATGGAACCTCTTCCCTCCTGGCCCTTCCCCGGAACCCCTGCTTGCGGTCTCCCTTCATCTGGTGGGTTAGGAGGAGCCCTCAGACACCCGAGTGCCCTTCCTGGGACATTAGCCCCCTCCTCTTGGTGAATCCAGTGCGTTTGGAAGGACTGGGTGCCCACTTAAGCACCACATCGCCGTATAGCTCCCTGGGCCCTGTAAGAGAGGGTCCTCCCGCTGCCCTTAGGTTGACGGACATCCCATTCCCTCATCTGGTCCAGCCTCTGGCCATGCCGCCCTTCGACACCCAAGCTCCTGTCTACCCACTGCCAGACGATGGGGTCGGGGCGCTGCGTGCCCAGCCCTGGGGTTCCGCCCAGCCTGCAGCCCCCTCCACCGTCTCCCGATTGTTTGTTCAGCTAAGACAGCCGGCCCGGGGAGTAGGAGCGGGGCTGGGCTGCAGTGTCTGGCCCGGTTCCTCCTGCCAGGGGCTCATTTGTATGCAGAAGGGATTAGGCGGAATTTACCGTGGCCTCGCCCTGGGGAGCTGCTCGCGCCCTAGGAAGACTCTTGGAAGGCGGTGTGCAGTTGGTAAGATTAGAACAGGCCCTTCTGCCGCCGCGCACGCCCTGGTCACTCTCCAGGCCGCCAACATCGAAATCATTTTCATTTATAACCTTTTTGATCATCCAGCCTCAAAGAGGGCCCGCCTTGTGGGACAGCGGGCACCAAAATGGCCCAATTATTTGGAAGAGGAGGGAGCTGCTGAAAACAGTCAGATGTGAGAGACAGGGCACTTGATCTGGGCTCATGGCTTTTTTTCCTGCCTTCTCCCACCTATATTTTTACAGCTGTTGACATATATTGAGTTACATGTGCCTGGCCTCGATCCCCGCGGTACTGTTTCAAAGATCTGTTCACCATGAAGTGTGTGGTTCTCAAGTAAATGACTGACTTCAAGAAAGCACAGTAGTTTAAATGTTACTATAAATACGGGAGCTAAGACATTTTAATTATAATTTTTGAGTTATACAGTGGTAAGTACACCAGGCATTTACAAAAGAATTTGTGTGGAGCTCCAAGACTGTGCTCTCTTGTGGATAAAGAAGTAACTGCAGGTGGTTAATTCTGCAGCCTGGTGGCCGGACTCTTGTTTACTGATGGCCAGGAGGGGCGGAGGGTGGCTGGAGTCCTTGGAAGTCTCAGTTCGGGACGTTGGAGTCAACTGCACACATTTATGGCGCCCCTCTGCTTGCAGAGTGCTGAACTGGGGCCTCGGAGTTGATGGGGCAAAGACTCCCCTCTCACGTTTATAATCCCGTGGGAGAGGACAGCTAGCACATCAACTAGCACTCTCTTGGGGAAGGGGAGGGCTTTGGAGAAGAGGTAATAACACTTCTGCTCTGTCTTGAAGGGTGAGGAGAGCCACAGGGAGTATTTGGAAATGAGCAAAAACCCAAGTCGGTCTTCGGTGTGAAAACAAATATTCTGAGCAAGGTGGACTGACCGCCCCGCCCCTGTGCACGGCTCGCCTTCTCCCTGGTGTCATTTAAGTCCTCCACCCCCAACAATTGGAAAGCTCCCAGGGGCAGGGAGATGTCAATGGCCTGGTGGGCTTGGAAGCCCAGCCCTTGGGTGCATTGGGTGAAGATAATTCCTAGGTGAGATGAGAGGGAAGCCAGCCCGTGGCTCTCATGTTCTTGTAGTTTTGATGGGAGCAGTCTTTTGGGTCACCTCCTTGTTTACGCTCTAGTGACAAGGCATTAGATTAAATGAAAGAAGCAGACCTGGGCTGGTGCATGACTGTTGCCCATCTCATCCACCCCCATTCCATCCATCCATTCATCCGTCCACCTGTTTCTCCACCATCCATCCATCTATCCATCCATCCACCCATCGCCTGTCTACCCATCTATTTACCTATACACTTAACCATCCATCTACCGACTCACTCATCCATCCATCTACCATCCACTCACATGTCTGTCTGTCTGTCTACCATCCATGTTAACCATTCATCTGTCCATCCACCATCTATCCATCCACAGATCCATTTATAATCCCTGAGACATTATAGTGTAGGAGTTAAAAGCAGGGGTTCTCTTGAATTCAAATCCTACCTCCATCACTTATTAACGTTGTGTCCTTGGGCAAGCTACCCAGCCTGTGAGTTAATCCTCTTCATCTGTAAAATGGGGGAAAATAGTAAACTCTAGTCAAAGCACGTTGCTAAAATTAAATGAGATAGTGCATGCAAAATGCTTAGCATGGGGCCTGGAAAACAGTAAGGACTCAGTAAGTGTTGGTTTTGCGTACTGCGTGACACCTGTGTGCCGGACTCTGTCCCACAGCCTGAGCTGAACTCCTTAGAGCTTCAGGCATAGGCTGGAGAGGTTCCTCCTGGGAACAAGGGGCTTCTGCCTCATAGCAAAGTCTGGGATTCAAGCAGGAGGAGCCTATGATGTGGGCATTAAGGACTATTACGAAATGGCCAGTGTATTTTGCTTTTAGTCACTGTTTTGAGGGGGAAATTCCTGTCTCACGTATCTGCACCTGCCCTGTTTTTAATGTAGGCGTGTTTGCCTCATGTCCATGAGGCCTCTTACAATTTTTTAAACAATTAATTATAAAATAAACATACAAAACACCAAAGAAAACGAAACTCCTTGTTGAAGTATCCAAGATCCCAATTATGGTCTTGCCAAAGCCCTTAACACTTGAAGACGCTGTTTGGACTGTATGGACTCATGGCTACTTACATTCTAATTCACTTATTCTTTGACTGCTTTCTTGTATATTTCTTCAACGTACACGTGTTGAGTGCCAGCTGTATACCAGGCACTGTGCCAGGTGGTTTTGTCAAGATCACTTGTAACTTCTTGTAAGATCTATTTCTGAGGAAAGTGGATCAGAATCTTGACTATGGGTTTCTGTGAGACGTAGAGTTGAGGGTGATCTTTATCTGGTTTTGTACTTTGCAAATGTCCTATAATAACCACACAATGCTTTTGTATCATCAGAAAAGCCAACTAAAAACCATCCAGGAAAATCAGAGCCTCTGCCCTCACATGGCCAAGATGATGCTGCAGGATTGTACTAACTTAACTGTAATCTCTGAAAACAAGTGAAAAATCCCAAGTCGGTATCTTCTTTTTTTTTAAATTAATTAATTAATTAGTTAATTAATGGCTGTGTTGGGTCTTTGTTGCTGCACACGGGCTTTCTCTAGTTGCGGTGAGCGGGGGCTACTCTTCGTTGCAGTGTGTGGGCTTCTCATTGCGGTGGCTTCTGTTGCTGCAGAGCACGGGCTCTAGGCACGTGGGCTTCAGTAGTTGTGGCACACGGGCTCAGTAGTTGTGGCTCACGGGCTCTAGAGCGCAGGCTCAGCAGTTGTGGCGTGTGGGCATAGTTGCTCCGCGGCATGTGGGATCTTCCCGGACCGGGGCACAAACCCGTGTCCCCTGCATCGGCAGGCAGACTCAACCACTGCGCCACCAGGGAAGCCCAGCAGGCAGATTCTTAACCACTGCGCCACCAGGGAAGTCCCCCAAGTCGGTATCTTTTGAAGGGCTGGCCCTCAGGACACCAGCAGTACCTTGTTGATTCTTGGCACTTAGAGCACCCCACTGTAATTCAGATGGTTGAGACAGGGCGAGGTAGGAGAGGGTATTCAGCCAACCTGTTCGGGAGGTAACTGGAATTTGGGGAGCTCTGTCACCTCTTAGGAGACGTTGTTCAGGCATGGCCATCAAAGGAGGCTGTGGAGGCTGGAGGTGCCCGGCTCCCGCCCCCCATATATGGCAGGTGTGTAGAAGCGGGTGTTTACTTTCTGCTCACGGCACTCCCTATCCTGCTCTGCTGGGCTGCATCACCCTGGGAGTCTAGGATTGGGGGAAGAAGGAAGCACTTGGGCAGGTATTCGAACTCCTTGTTCATTTTCTGAGAATGCAGAGTCAGCAGCTGTGGTGTTGCCTGCCCTCTCGCGGCCTCAGTTTTGGGGTCTGCAGAGTTGAGAGCCAGATGGGATCCCCCTTGGTGTTCTCACAGTTGGATGTGTCATATTCTAAGTCCTTACAGAGACAGTGATAGGAGAGAGTAGAGGTCATTGTTTTGGGGAGAACAGGAATGGGCACTGGAGGTAAGGGTCAGTCACTGCAGAGGTTTGGGGTCCTCCCTGCCTCCAAGGCAGGATGGAGGCATCCTTCTTTCCTGTCTCTGATTTGGTTCGTGCCCTTGGTGCAGTCCCGTCAATTTGGGGGGCTTCAGAGTCCTGTCAAACGGGGAATCTTTCTCTCACTTCATCTAGTCAGCATCATTCAAGAAAAAAGTTACGGAAACATTTTGTGATCTGGGGAGCCCTGTACCAGTGAACGACAGTATTGCGTGAAAAGTCTTAAAACTATCAGCTAATCTACTAAGAGTGATTGTGACTAAGAAATACATCTAAGATGGGAATGCTGTAATACCTGATATTTGTTTATATTTTTAATAATGATCATAATATTGAAGCTGTATCAAGACTCAGTATTGTGGCGGATGCTGTGAGGTCCCACCTCCAACCCTTAAACATCCCCATGGGGCAAGGTAAGTGTTGTTACCGTCATCCTCCAGGATGCAGCCGGGATTTTAACCCAGCTGCTTCTGCCTTCCGAGCCAGTGCCCTTTCTGTTGGGTCTTAATGCTTCCTAAAGCACGTTTGATTTTTTTAAATTAATTTTTGATCTCATAGCAATACCACGAGAAAGATGGGACCGCTAGTTGATGCCCATTTTACAGCTAGGAATAGACCTGGTACCCCAGGCTAGACCTCCTCTCTGTTCTTGTCCTCTCCATATACGCTGGTTTCCAGGACTGAGTGGGTCCGGGAGTGGTCGCAGAAGTGGGTTTCTCCTGCATCCCTGTCCCCTCCGGGAGGGGTCACAGAGAGCCCCTGGGGGCGCCGCTGGTTTCTGTTTGCCTGGTGGCATCTTGGCCCCGCGTGAGAGCCTAGCAGGTACCTTCCACCACCTGGGACGCTGCTTGCGGCTTTTGCGTCTTGCTTCCTGCCCTTCCAGAATGACACACTTGCACTTGTCCCTTTGGTTTAGCCAGAAACCTAAAGTGTGTCTTCTCAGATGCAGACTGACGTGCTTCTTTTATAAATTCTTGGGCATTACTATTGATTTTTGGCCGAGGATTTCGAAATCCTACCTCCAGGACTCAGGAGATTTCCCTGCTGCAGTAATAATGCATTGTCATTCTTAATATCTCCTATCTCTGACACAATATTCATATCAAGCTGCTGAGGAGCGGCGTCAGCACAGCCTCAGGGATGGCGCCGGGCTCGGTGGTGCTGACTGCGAGGGCCGCACCGGCACCTCCCTGTCCCCCAGCTCTGCTCCCCACCAGGAAACCACACCCGGCTTGCCCCGTTTGAAGGTGATGCCTGACATGGTATCACGGGGGCACCGAGGGAACCAGTGGTTGATTTCTACCCCCTTCATTGCTCAGGTTTCTCTGAGGCCCAGAGGAGGGCAGGGCCTGCCCAAGGTCACACAGTGAGTCAGTCGGGGAAGGGAGGGCTGAAACCCTGGTCCCCTTTGCTCTCTTTTCACCTGGCAGTTCAAGTGTCACCAGGCACTAACGAAAGCAAGTGACACGGCCTGTGTGTGAGACACGGCCTGTGTGTGGGGGCTGCCATGTCCCAGCAGAGAACCCGGCCTCCCATTGCCGTCCGGGGGGATCGCATCGTGGGGATCCCAGATGTCCTGAGTGTTCAAGAGAAACCCAAACTCCAGATTTTAATATAAAATTTCTTGTGTGTGTGTTTTTTTTAACGTTGGCGGCTAATTACAAAATAACTCCCAGATGATGCGACCCCTGAAAGAGAGCCACAGCTGTGGGCTGAGGGTGTGCTGGCCACACATTGTGTCGAGTGGCCAGAGCTGGAGGCCGCTTCGTCCATCCCCCTGCCCCAACACCTTCCTTCCAGGTGCCCCAGAGTTGGGGGTCCGCTCTCCTCTTCCCTCCCTGTGAGCTCACTCGAGCTCTCTGTGCTCCCGAGGGCCTCCTCGCCCTTCCAGTGGAGAAAGTGTCGGCTTTTCCTAACCAATTCCACTGTCTGGATTCCAGCTTAGACGCACCCTGTGTGTTTTGAAGTGTGTACAGGCCTGACCCCAGCCCTCAGGCCTGGCTGTCCTTTGTCCTCGTGCTGCTAAGAATACAGAGCTACTAGCCTGGCCTCCAGGACCTTCCAGGCGAGTCACTGAATAGGTTCCCACTGAGGGACTGTTTTTCTAGTTCTTGGAATTGATGCTGCTTAGACCATAAAAATAAAAAGACCGTGTCCTCAATACTTAGAGTGTGTCTTGTGAATAAGCTGATGTGCGGGGGAACGGGTGGAGTTGTGCTCTGAGAGGCTGGCAGGACCCAATGCCCCACACCTGGCCAGAGGGAGTGATGTCATGGGATTGAAGGAAGGGAGGGGCTTTGGGAACGTTCCGGTGGGAAAGCTGATGGCTAGACATTGGAACTGGGGTTGCTGAAAGTCTGTGGAAATCGGAGCAGCCCAAAGTGGTGTTTTCTTGGTTGCAGAATCATTCTGTCAAAGTGATAGGGAGTTGTAAGCAGGAGGGAGGGCGGAACCGTGCCCCTGGCCTGTTGTCTCAGCCTGAGGGCCTTCCTTCGGGGACCCACCTGGAAACGGGATGTAACGACGTCTGGGGAGAGTCAGGCCTCAGACAGGTAGTGCTGCTTCTGCCTGTGGTCCTGCAAGGATCGCCTTGCTCCCTCCTTCCTCGGTGTCTGTGGCAGTACAGCCAGCTCCCCTCACCCCGCCATGGCGGCTTCCGGTAGGAGGCAGCAGAACGAGCGCTAGCCCTTGTGGAGGACACTGTGTCTCTCTGCCCTGCCGGCTGCGGGGGCAGTGGGTTGTCACCCTCAAAGGTAGACTCTTTGGGTCAGCCCCTCCCCCAAATTGTTGACTGAATGACTTGGGAGCCCCTCTTGGGGGCCCTTTCCTCTCGCTGCCTCCTTGTTTCCCCCTCTGCTTCATCTCGTATGTACACAGTGGCCTCTCTGTCCCCAGCTAAGGGCAGGGACCTGACAGGCCCGGGGCCCGCTTATCCCCGTTGTGGCCAGAAGTGGGCGCTGGGGAGCCCCGGAAGGGCTTAGGGATGACGTGGACTGGAGGGCTTGGTGGAAAGAGAGCTGGAGGAGGCCTGGGCTTTGCTTCTGGCTGGGCCACAAAGTGTGTGGCCCCGGCAAAATGGGTTTCCCTCTCTGAGCCTCAGCTTTGCTTCAGTAAAACGAGGGAGTTGAAATAGCCAGTGCTTTTCAAGATGTAAGCTGCAACCCGTTAGCAAATCATGGAATCAACTTGGATGGTCACAGCCAACAAAATAGAAGAGGAACTAGACAGAGCAGAGCCCAGCAGTGGCATAGAATGGAAAGGAAGGGAAGTAAACGAAAGGAAGAAGGAAAAGCAAAAGCAGAAGGAAAGAAACTGCTAGAGTACATCACACTTAGTGAGCTTAAGTGTAATTTCATTAATTTGGCGGTGGCGGCGGGGTTACGTATATGTGTTAGTGTGTGACTAGGTCATGGTGTATATAGTTCGTGCTGAGGGTTGCAGTTTAAAAATTTGAAACACAGGTCCGATGGCCTACAAACATTCTTCTGAACCTTACGGTTTATAAGTGTGGTTCACTAGCTGAGCTGATCTGGGGCAAGTCATAGAAAACCTCTCCATGATTCAGTGGCCTTATCTGTAAAATGGGAATAATTCAGTCCCCAGCGCAGCGGTTATGAGGATTAGCTGAGGGGGTCATGTGAAGTGTGCAGCGCATGAACACACAATACATGCTCCGTGCCGGCTGTTGGTGCTGCAGCCACCCTTACGTTCTTAGACACAGAAGGCGAGGTGCAGGACCCTCCTCCTCTGCCAGCCTCTAGAGGGGAGGAGAGCCGTCGTGGTCTGCAGTGCCGCATTCTCCAGCAGGGCCCAAGGACAGTCCCGGGGAGCCGCAGCTGACGCGGGCTTGACGGGGAGTCCCCGCCCCGGGGAAGAGCCTCCAGCCTGCCCAGGGGAGCGCTCTGCCATCTAGGTGGAGGCTGGGGTGAGCCACGGGCAGGGACATCCCTGCTGCCATGTGCCACTCCCTGGGCAGCATGGGAACCACTCGTCTGTGGCGCTCAGAAGCCTGGTGTGCGGTCTCTGCCCAGATGTGTGACCTGTGGCCACAGCGTTCCCATCTCGTCTACTGGTGCTAGCCTTTGTGCCCGCGGCTCCATTTGGAGCCATGGGAAGTGGGCACACTGTTCTCGATGCCGATGACTGCTTTTTTCAGCCACCACCTCTGCCCCTCCTTTTCTTAATGCAAGATGGGTCTGGGCAGAAGTGTTAAAATTCCAAAAAAAAAAAAAAAAAAAAGGAAAAGAAAAAGAAGTGAAAAAGTTATAAAGAAAGCTGCCTGGTGAGTCTGGTGCTGCAGTAAATAGGACTCAGAGGCGAAATCTCAGCCTCCCGCAAGGGCAGGGAAAGGAACGATGACTCCAGAGACTGTTTTTGGCCAGGGGACAGGAGCGTGGGTCTGGGTGTGGGCGCCTGAGGAGCAGAGGGAGGACCCTTCGGGCTTAGGGAACCTTGCCTGATTTGGGCCCAGTTGGCCTGCGTGTGGAGCAAGGTCATTGGTCCGACGTCCGGGGCAGGCTTTGTGCTTCTCCCTGCTCTGCCTCGCCATCTTCTCCCCTTCTCTTCCTCCCGAGGTGCAGATGGCCACATTTGCAGGTTAACTGGAACAGCTGGAGATGCATTATTAGTTTCCCGCTGCTCCTTCATATTTGCTTGGACCTTTTTTTTTTTTTTTTTAACGGTAACATAATTTACAACTAGTACACTGGTGTCAGAGCTGGCATGTTCTAAATCTGCATCAGATTTATGTAATGCCATTGCTTATCAGTGAGTGAAGTCATAATTATTGCTTTGTACCATTAAATAGCATAAATATATAAACTGTTATACAAATTGCTGCAAACGTTTCCCCTGGGGAGCTCTAGACCAAATTTTAATGTCGTGCGTTTGTCTGGGATGGCGGTTTCTATGGTATATAATAATGTTGATGAATTTTACTGTAGCAAGTAACATTTTAAAGCACTAATTTTGGTGCTAAAAAAATTCCAAAGAATCCTCAGACCGAACTGGGAGGTGCTCTGAGAGCCAGCTGGTGAGGTCGGGAGAGGTGGGGTTTTTCTTTAAGAGTGCATCGAGGGACGTGTGTCACCTCCCAGGGCTCCTCTCCACACGAGGTCACCCCCCTCCTCTCTCAACTCCCGAAGGAAGGCAGCAGATACATTTTCTGTGGCAGTGATGATAATCAATTTCAAAAAAATTCAAATCGATTCATTTCTCCCTTAAATTTGAAGTGTGCAAGGGAAAGTGGAAGGAGGACCTGGAAAACACACAATCGGTGGGGAGGGTCCTCGTCGTAACCTCCTTCTCAATTATGTAAATTCTGTGTGGGGTGAAAAAAAATCCCCATCCTAATTAGAGATGCAACACCTGCCTCCGACGACGTTCAGATGCCAGGCGTGTGGTCGCATCACCTCTGAAAGCCGTTATCATCAAGAGCGACTTTTGCAGAAAGCCCCAGGACGGCACCTGGCATTTACCTGGGGTGCTCTTTGGAGAGCCGGTGGCAGGGAGGAGAGCATCCCCCTCCGCCTTCAGGAGAGGGCGTGGGGACTGGAGATTCCCGATCCAGGCCCACCGGCCACTCGGGGGCTGACCCAGGGAGACAGCGAGCATGGCGCACATTTCTTGCTCCTCCAAACCCTGGGCCTGGGCAAGTTGGAATGTTGTCTGAGAGCCTTTGTCACCACTGTGGTTTTCCGGGTTGCATTTTCTTTCTTCCCTTCCTGACTCCCGTCTTGAGATTAGAGTTCTCTGCTGAGCATCATCGTTCTGCTTGTGAACGTGGCAGTCATTAGTTGTCCTTTGGAACGCGCTAGGGTTACACAGCCTGGCCCCTTTGTCTTGGTTGGGGGACTAGTGGCTAATTCTGGCCAGAGAGCTGTGAATGGAGGTGGCTGGCATCACTCCCAGGCCAGAGCTTTGCCCCGCCTGGGTGAGACCCTCCAGAGTTCCCTCTTTCCCTGGGGTTCGGGGACTGTCAGTGTCAGAAGCGAAGGTGATTCCTGTCTTGCGGTGTCCGAAGGGATTTCCATGAGCAGATCCCCCTGCAGTGGACGTGAAGGGCAAACGAGGACTAAACCTTTGTTGTTTGCAGCCCCTGTGACTTGCGCTGCACGTTTCTTGTCCTGTCCTGACTGATACAGGTCTCCATTGGGTCTCCCAAACTTTATGATTTTCTTCAGGGTGATGGGAGTGCTGGAAAGCTGGCCGATTGTTTTCCGGGAAAGAATATCAGATAGATACAGATGTGTGCCCACTATTGGCTGTGAGGAAACTAAGGCTCAGAGAACTTAGCTGGCTTTCCTAAGGTCACACAGCTTGTAGGCATCGGGCATTCGTGCCTCCCAGTTATAGATGTGCTCCTTCCTCCCTCTGGCTTTGCTTTTGAAACATGAATTCTCTTTAACGGGGGTCACACACTTGATGGCCTTTAAGGAGCAGGCCGATAAGGGTGGGGCTGTGGAGTATAAAGCAATAGGGATTGGTGGGGAGCGCAGGGAATGTTCTAAAAGCATTCAAATTCAGCTTTTTGCCGTTAGCCTATCAGCTTTGACATTTAATTCTGTGCCTCTTCATGACGTCTTGAGCTTCCAAGGTCACGTGCAGGCTCAGCGGCCATGGCTCACGGGCCCAGCCGCTCCGCGGCATGTGGGATCTTCCCGGACTGGGGCATGAACCCGTGTCCCCTGCATCGGCAGGCGGACTCTCAACCACTGCGCCACCAGGGAAGCCCTTGCCCTCAAGTTTGAATCTTGAACTTTTTAATGAAATTCTCACATGCTTATTCCTTTATATCCTCCAACTCTCTGATAAAGTCCTCTACAGTCAGGATATGGCGACTGGCCCCAGCATCCCAGTAACCTAGACCCTGAGGGACCTTGTGAGTCCTCTAACCCCACCTTCTCCTTTCACAAAGGAGGACTCTGAGCTCAGAGAGGGAAAGCGACTCATGCAAGGACACACTGCTGGTAGTTTCTTCATTGAAAAGTCACTCTTTGGAAGTGGAGGGAGTCACTGTTTTGAGTGGATGTGGGGAGTTGGTTTGAAACAACGGAGAATAACCAGTAGGGAAGCAAACGTGACCTCCTTAAAAAACGTTAACCTTTTTTTTCTTAGAAGACATTTACTGTGGACTTACTGTGTGCTGAGCAGATGCTCGATCATTTAAAATCATCTTCGTGAAAAGACATCCTGCATCGGTGGGTTTAATCATGTAAAACTCCTTGCACATAGTTTAGTTCTTATTCATGCTTATATTCCCAACACCCGGCCCTATGCTTTGACCATAACAGAAATTAAGTATTGAACTTAATTGCCTTTATCCCTCTACTACCAATGGTCAGGATGTTAGCGCAGCCCCGGGGGTTAAGAGCACCGCTCTGGGGCTGGAATGCCTGGGCGCTGTCGCCTCCTGTTACCTCCTCGTAGAGGTTTTATGTGCTTCTCCCAGAGGGAACGTGTTTAGCATAACGTCTGGCACATAGTCAGCGCTTAGTAAACGTTACCAGTTATTAGGCGTCCTGTCCCATCTCAGAGCTGCGGTGGCTGGGGCTCGGCAGTGAGCCCAGTCACGGCCAGAGTCTGTGCAGGTTTGCTTGGCTGCGGGACTGCAGCTCAGCCCAAGAAGATCCATTCTGCCCGCTCCCCGTGCACCGTGGAAAATAATTTTGCACTCCACACTGCAAAATCGCCATTTAAAGCAGCCATGTCTGCTCACAGGCCGCGCTGGAGGATCGTTCCAGCCTGAGCTGCTGCTCCAGCTGTGGCTGCTCTTCTCAAGGGGCCAGAGGCAGTGAGTGGGTGGAGTTGGGGGTCCCCCCGGCCGGCGCATGGTGGGCAGAGCTGGGAACGATGCCTTCGTAGTTCATGGGCTCTGAGATGGGTCAGTGGGACCAGGTGGTTCTGTGGGGGCCGGGGCCCAGGCGTGTACACCGTGTGCCCCAAGGTGCTGGGCTTGCCCTTAACCAGAGGCCCCTCTTCTTCTGAATGGTCTCCACTCACCTGCCCAACAGCATTGGGCAGGGGAAAGTGCATGGACACAGAGTTGAGCCTCTGGGGTCCAGTTCCTTTGTCACTTATTACCTTTTGTGACCCAGTGCTCAGAAAATTAGTGTTCCCATCTGTAAAATGGAACTAAGAATGGTGCCTCTGTCCAGCTTACTCCCAGGGCTGTGGAAGAGGCACGGGTATGCAGGTGCTCTGTAGAGGCCAAGGGGAGGGGTCATGTTTGCCTCCTTGATCAGCCACCGAGAAATAGGGCAGAGAGTGAGAGCTGTGCTCCAGCTGGGTCAGCCTCTCGGTAAGCCCTGTGATCTTAGGCGAGTTGCTTAACTTCATTCAGTATCACTTTCCTCATCTTTAAAATGGGAATAAAAATAGCCCCAGCCTCATAGCATCACCGTGACGATTAGTGACTAACTGTTTGTGAAGCTGCCTTAGTGTCAGGTTTGATACATTTTTCACACCAGATTTTTTAAAAAATGACTTACAGTGAGCCGGGGAGGTCAGGGGCCCTGTCGTCCTGTTCACCTGTGTGTCCCCAGCATCTAGCACTGTACTCTGCACTGGGGTGCTCAGTCAGTTTCTGCAGAATGAAAAGGGATCTGATAACCTGGGAATTGCTTCTTGGATACCTGGTTTCCCCCAGACTGTGAGCCCAGCAGAGGCAGAGGCCCCGCTCCCAGGATCACGGCTGCCAGCGGCACCTGGCCTGGTGAGCATTTGTCCACTGGAGCAAGCCCGCTGCAGAGCCTCTCCCCCTCCCCCAGAATGCCCTCCCTGCTTTTGTATCTCAGAACGTGTTCCTCCAAGGCTCCCTCTTCCAGGAAGTCATTCATTCATTCATTCACTCACGCACTCATTCAGCAGGAATCTCTTGAGTACCCACTATACCAGGCACCTGCTAAAGTGACCTCACTTCTCATAGAAGGAATTTCTTCCCTCTTGGTGTTGCCCCAGCTCGCATCCCAAATATTTCATCTGTCCCTCTTAAGAGGCTGACCTTTCCTGCCTGGTGTTATGCACACACCTGGCTGATCTCCCTTCCTAACCAGACAAGACGTTAAAAAAACACTTTACTGAAATATAATGTCCATCCAGGAAGATGCACAAATTGCAAATGTACAGCCTGAGGACTTTCCAGAAACGGAACACAACCAGACCAAGGAGGAGAACCTGCACGGCCCTCCAGTAGCTCCCGTGTGCCCCCTTAGCAAGCACTGCCCTCACCTCCGGACCCTTAGATGTTTTTGTCACTGGAGGCAATTCAAAGGCGGGATGTGTGTCCCTGTGTCTCCTGGCCTGCCCAGCACAATACCTGGCATTGCTGAATAAACAAATGGACGGACAGACCCAGTAATGCAGGGATGAGAATAATGATGCTATGAATATTATAATGGCTGACTGTTGTTGCATTCTACCAGCCTGTTCTAATCAGTGTTTTACGGGCTGCCTCGTCTGGTCCTACTGAGATCCCCAGAGGTCAGTGACTTGCCCAAGGTCAGCCAGCCGGTGAGTGGCAGTCACTCTGACCTGGGTCTGTTCGGCCTGAATCTGGAGCTGGCACTCTGAACCTCACTTCCTGCTGGCTTACAGCCCTGGGCAGTCCTTTCTCTGCTGGGCCAGCTGGACACAGGCTCAGCGGGCGACAGAGCTGAGCTGTCCTTGGCGAGCGAGATGCCGGTTCCTCGCCACCCCTGTCCACCCACCGGGCGCCCCATTCTTCCCGGGCTGCACCGAGCCTTCCGTGTGCCTCTCCAAAGGACAGGGCATATTTCTTCCCAACCCTCTTAAGATCCAGCCCACACTGGAGGGCTTCATCATTATGCAAATTAGCTGGATTGGATCTGCTCCCGCAGAGGACTCCGGGGGTGGCAGAAGGACGGAGCTGCCTCCAGAGCGTTGGATTGAGCCCCAGATTAGGCCAGTTGATGGGGGTGGGCGGGGGGGGTGGGCATGGAGACGGGGCTGGTGCCAGTGATTTGCCACCCTGGGGAGGCTGGCGGGAGTGGGGGGCTGGGCACACGCCGTGGGGAGCGGGGTGTAGGCTGGGCGAGGCCCACCTTCCAGCATTGTTGCCGAAGATGGGACTGAAGAAAGACATTCTTTTCGGATTTACTCTTTGTGTATTGAGCCCTTTTATGATTCATCAGTAAGTAAATATCAGCTGAGGGGTGATTTGTTTCTAACAAGCTTATAAAATACGGACGTCATTTGTGGGCTTATTGGAGTACTGATTATAAACGCTCCCCCATGCCCACTCCTCTATGTCAAATTAGCATTCAGAATACAAATATTGGATCTTTGGATCACTTTCTACTGTCTCTTTGGGAGCTGGCGCCATGGGAAGGGGCAGCGATAGGACCGTAGCCTCAGACGAGGAGCATTTAGAGCTCACTTAAAGGCTTGAGGGTTGAGGGGGGGCCCCCGCTGGGCCCTCCAGAGGCTGGGGGCCACGAGGCCCTGTAAGCCCAGCTGCCCCTCTCGCCCTTCTCCTTGCCAAGTTTCCTCTGACCCAGCTCCTCCGGCCCCCAGAGCCTGTCATCTTCAATCTCACGGAGGGTGCAGATCTGGGCAGGCTGCCTCTGGCCTGACGAGCCCCTGGAGCTGCAGCCTCTCCCCGTGGGCCAGGCCCAGGCTAGACCCAGGCCGAGGCAGCCACAGCATTTCTGAGCATTTGCAGGGGCCTCGTCACGAAGGGTCATAAGGCCCCCTGGCATCTCTCGCCCACTTGGAGCCTCACTTCCCATCTCCCCACACCTCCCGGCCTCTGGTTTTGTGGTCACGAATCGTATCAGACAGATTCCCCTTGCCTCTGAGGCATGAGCCTGCAACAGATCCCACCAGCTCACATGCGGGTGGTCACTCACACCTTTCAAAGCACCTTCACAGCCACGTGAAGGAGCTGGTGCTTGTGAGAGCCTGGAGGTGCCCTCCAAGCTCTACCAATGCCTCTGTAACTTCATTCCCATTTTACAGATGGGGAGACTGGGGCACAGATAGTTGACTTGCCAGGACACAGTGGCAGAACCCAGACTTGGAAAATGGCCTGCCCATCCCACTTGACAGATGATGGAACCAAACCTAGGTGAGAGGACTGATTTGCCCCCATGGAGGCAGGGACCGGATGGGGGCCAGCAGGCAGTGAGAAGCTGCCTGAGTGAGGCGTGGGGCTGCCGCCCAGAGTCTCTGATGGAAAAAAACACAGAGCGGGGCCTGAGTGGGGCCATGGAAATCTCTGGTTCCAGCCCCCTCTGCTCATAAATGGGGACACCGGGGCCAGAGAGGGGACACTGCCTTACCGTCATTGTCTTAATCGTTCATCAGTGGATTAAATTTTTTTTTATTAAAAAAGCTTTTATTCTACTTATTACAAGAGCTGTCCACGCTCTTTGCAGGAAAACTAGAAAATACAGTTGGCCCTCTCTATCCGTGGGTTCCATGAAATCAGTCAACTGGAGATGGGAGGTAACTCAGGAAAAAAAATCTGGAAGGCTCCAGAAAGCAAAACTTTGACTGTGGCAGGCACCAGCAACTATTCAGTAGCGTTTACATTGTATTCACAGCTATTGACAAAGCATTTACATTGTACTAGGTATTATACATAACCTAGAGATGACTTATAGTTTATGGGAGGATGTACACTGGGTATATGCAAACATCAGATCATTTTAGGTAAGGGACTTGGGCATCCGAGGAGCACCTGCGGGGTTCCTGGAAATAATCCCCTGTGGATTCCGAGGGACGCCTGTATAGCCAAGCGAGAATAAGGAAATGTATCCTGCCATCCAGAGATGACCCTCTGTCGCCTTTGCCTGTGCCCTTTCAGCAATTTTTTCAATAAGCACACACTAATATAGTTATACCCCCCCTTCTTTTTTATTTCCAAAATAAGATTGTGTTGTGTTGACTACCTGGTTTTCCTTATTTCCACTTAATTGGGTGTGAGGCGGGAGACAGTGAGAACGCACTGTCCCCTTAGAGAAGGTGTTTCTCTCTGATACACGGGGACTAACTTTGGTTTGTCTCTTGAGAACCGCCTTCCGTTGAGTGAGCACTGATTGATTGCCCACTGTGTGTGGGCTCTTACCAGGCACTGGGTACCTGGAGAGAGGCGGGAACATGTGTGGGTGCACCGAGGAGGTGGGGACAGGTCTCGGGTGCAAAGAGCAGGGGTCCCGTATGAGTCTGGAGGTAGGGGGGCAGGTGGCAGGACTCGCTCCTGTCGAGGTGGGAGCCTGAGCTGTGCTCTGAAGATGTCTTGCTGTTGGCAGGGAGGGGCGGAGGGCATTCAGGGGAGGGCCTCGCCCGCGGGGAGGCAGGGAGGTGAGCTCTGTTATGACCTGGGCAGAAGGCCACCTGGGCCCTGTTTTCATGCTGGATCCCAGTCCTGCCGACACGTATGCAGCCCTCGGAAGGCCTATGGGATTCCCGCTTTTCTCAGCTCTGCCATCCAGACGGAAGCAAGGATAGGGCCAGGCACTGTGCTGCCTGGAGGAGTCTTGTTGGAGACACGCTCTTGAATTTGGAACCAGAATTCAAGGTACTTTGCTAAAATCTGGCCTGTGGTTTCTGGATTGTCGTTAAGGTTGGGCCTCTGTACATTCAGGGTGTGATTAAAGCATGAAGTGAAGGCTTTGGATTTCTTCCCCTCCCCCCCGCCCCCAGATTCTGAGGTTAACATTGTGGGTGAACTTGGGGCTACGGCCTTTGCTGCAGTGGGAAGTACTGTACTGAGAACTGCTTTAATTTGTGGGAACTGGAAATAGGTTCTGGAGGGGTGTGTGTGTGTGTGTGTGTCCATCTCCCGGTCATGTCCAGTGGGGATGGAAGCGTCATCTTACCAGAACAAGCCTTTCAATGACAGGGGGACCCTGTGTCCTCACACCGAGCCTCTGCCCTCCAGTGGAAAGGCACTTGCATCCTGGGTGCTGGGTCAGCAAGGCTGAGACATGGCCAGTGAGGAAGATCCAGGGCCCTGGTATGGGCCGGGCTGGGCTGCTGGGCACCCAACTCCTCTCAGCTGCTCCCCCTACAGAGGCTGCCAACCATCCGTCTCCCCTAGAGCTCCACCCCCCACCCCAGGGGTCCTTAAGGGCCCAATCTGGGGTATTTTCAGGGTTTCTGGGTGACTGCATTGTCACACACGCCAGGTCCCTTCATCTGGCCTCCCAAGCTCCTCACCCCTGAGCAGCTTGGGGGTCACGGATAGTGTCTCATTGACCTGTTACCCCAGGGCCTCACCCAGACCTGACACCGTCAACAACAGTGATGGTGGTGATAATAATAACAGCACTGGTGCTCTGAGGCCCGTTCACCCTGACAACAGCCCGATGAGGTCGGTACTGTGCCGGTTCTCATTCCACCTTTGGGGCGACTGTGGCTCAGGGAGATTTGATCACTCATCCAACACCCAACAGCTAGTAGGAGGCAGCAGGGGCATTTGAACACTGGCTCTGAACCTACACTTCTCTCCACGTGCTGTGCTGGCTGAGTGCACCGAGGGAGCAAGTGAGGGGCTGTGTCCACCGAGTGAGCAAGTGAGGGGCTGTGTCCAGCCCCGAGAACAGCACGTTTCTTGGGGTGAGGGTAGGGTCGTAGGGCAGACTGGGTCCTGCTCTGTCACCATCCGGATGCTATCGGGACTCGATCCTAGGCACGTAGAGGGTGTTTGTGGACACAGAGCCGTGTGTCTGAGCTCCTTCGTCTGGGACAGCATTGAGTACGGGAACCCCCAGGCTGCATGCTCCAGGGAAGAGTCCAGAGCCATGAGGATGGGGGTACGAATCTACTGACCAACCACAGTATTAGCATTAATGGAGCACCTCATGTTTGTCTGGCCCGATTAGAAACACTAGACAAGTAAAAAAAAAAATGCTGTTTTTGTCTTCAGGGAATTTATTAGCCAGGACTGTTTGGGTTGCAGGTGACAGCAAGTCAAGTTAGCTTAAGCAAAGGGACGAATTTTTGGAAAGACCCCCCCCCACCTTTTTTTTTTTTTAATAAATAAATTTATTTATTTATTTATTTATTTATGGCTGCATTGGGTCTTCGTTGCTGTGTGCGGGTTCTCATTGCGGTGGCTTCTGTTGTTGCAGAGCACGGGCTCTAGGCACGCGGGCTTCAGTAGCTGTGGCTCGAAGGCTCTAGGGCACAGGCTCAGTAGTTGTGGCACACGGGCTTAGTTGCTCCACGGCATGTGGGATCTTCCCGGACCAGGGCACGAACCCGTGTCCCCTGCATTGGCAGGCGGATTCCTAACCACTGCGCCAGCGGGGAAGCCCGAAAGACCGCTTTTTATTTCACAAAACTATGAATAGCTTTTGGTGCAAGTGGAACCAGAGACTCGAATGCCTGTGTAGGACTTTCTCTTGGAACATCGTGGTTGGAAGGACAGAGGCAAAGCACGGAGAACTGTTTGTATCAAAGTGCAGAGTCAGGAGTGAGCAAGGTCCTGAGAGCGAGGAGACCAGTGTGGCAGGGGTTGTGGGTGTGGCTGGAAATAGGGTGCTGGTTAGTGGGGCCTGGGCTGTTGAGATTTCACTAGGAGAAAGGGAGCCACTGAAGGTTCTTGAGGAGGAGAGTGAAATGACGGCCGTCGAGCCTGGGGAGGATTATCCAGTCATTGTGCTCGGGATGAACTGAGCGGGGAGAGACGGGCAGGCATGGTGAGCCGGGCCAGGAGGACAGAGAGCAAAGGGTGAATGGCCAGGCGTTGATGTGCTTTTTTCTGAGAGCGTCTATGAAGCCGTCTTTTCCAAGAAGCAAAAAGGCGAGATGCCAGCCAGAGCTGTACAGAGGGACATTTTCCTGCCGTGGTGCGTGGGCCTAGAGCTGTCTGCCTCTCATCACAGCTAATGGCAGCTGTTCCGCTTGCTGGGCCAGTGTGGAGGGTGGAGGGCTGCATGGGGGTGGCCTCCACCCCCACCCCCCAACCTCTCAGCAGTTCGTCTGCTTCCTCCTCCTGCACAGGCTGCCCGTGTCCCCTGTTCTTCCGGGGGTAGGGGCTGTCAGGTGCTGTCAGTTAACTGCCCCCTCAGGCTAGGGGTGGTGGGTGGGATGGGAGCAGATCTCAGGCTTCGGGACCCTGTAGGCGGGTGAAGGCGCGAGCGGGTATGGACAGAGCTGGCTGTGGGCAGAGGCGGACTGGCCGGCCTCTGGGAGCTGGACTATGGCACCTGAGCTGCCTAGAGATGGCAGAGCCCCACCTGGTCTCTGGGTGCTGGCCCCAAAGCATCCCAGGTAGCTGTGTGGGAGAGCTCGGCTCTGGGAGGTGAAGAAACCCACGTTAATGTCAGAAGTGAGCCTGGGGGATCCGGCAGGCCTCTGTCTGGGTCTGTTGGAGAAAGAAAGAAAGGCAGGAGCGCTGTGCTTGCCGTCAGCAAGGTGTTAGTTTGGTGCTGATGGTCGAGGAGGGGGCGCGGGGAGAGCGGACCAGAGGAAAATTCCGTCTAAGGAAACGCCTTAGAGGGCCGGGCTGCAACGCCGAGCTTTGCCAGCTCCTGGGGCCCCTCAGCTGAACTGAAGACAGGACTGCTCCCCCAGGGCAGCTCAGTGTGGGTATTATGATGGGGATCGTGTGACAATGTGAAGGGTGTATTGTTGGTTTGAATGTATTCATTTATTCCATGTGGCCTTTGAATGCCCAGTTTTCATTTTACTCGGGTCACAGAAAAAACCTGGTGCTTTGAGATGTAACGTGCAGAAGCAGAACCGGGGAACCGCACACCACTGGTAAGCCTTACAATTTCGAGCAGACACTTCCTTCCCAAGCGGTGGGGCTGAGCCAGTGTACAGGTGGGAATTCCCTGCATCGGTCATTCTCTCTCTTGGCCTTGACCGCCCATAGGTGTCCTCTGTCTGCTGACATTCTGCCGTTTCTCGGGATGATGCAGGGAGCGGAAGACGCGGGTTGCTCAGCGGTGGGGTGCCAGGTGGGCCCCTGACGAGCTAGTGACCCCTAGTTAGTGACCCACCTCACAACCTATGGGTCAGAGTTACCCATTTATCTGGGTTGTGCCCTTCAGAGAAACCTCGTGACTCTCGAAGTTTCCTGCATCCACTGTGTTCTTCTCTGCCCCGGGGAAAGCGACCACATAATTATCAGGGTAGAGGTTTAAGTTGAAGGTCAGAGAAGTTCACATCTGAGCATTTCCCACGCAGAGCAGTTGTAATAAACACTAACAGGCAAAAGGGACGAGGCGTTCTTTACATTTGGGAAACGCACATACCACAACTCAGTAAGTATCCAGCGCCGGCTGTGTGCCACACACTGTTGTCAGTTCTGGGATTATGGTGTCGAACAAGACGGGGGAGAGCCCCTGCCCTTGCCTCGCTTGCAATGTGCACAGCGCTGGCCAATAGAACTTTCTGCCAGGATGAAAACCTTCTACGGCATCCCACTCGGTAGCTGCTAACCGCATTGCTGTTACACACTTGAAGTGCAGAACTGAAGTTTTAATTTTATTTAATTAATTTAGATTTAAATAGCCCCTTGAGTAATGACCATATTGGACAGTTCACATCCAGCAGATGCATACTTTTGAAAACTTTGTAATAGCAATCAGTTATTATTTTCTAGTCTTGTCACTGTTTTCATGGTGAATTGCAGTTTCCAGGCTGAGCAGTAGGTCTTCTTGCTTTAAGTATTAGGAGCTGCAGGGACAATTCTGTGTCTACCTGGATGGAAAACTTTAAAAAGAAAAGTGGTGCTACCAGCCTCCCGCATGGGTGCCCTGTGTTTGTGTGCATGTGGGTAGCTGTCTGGGTTTTTGTTGCAGTGCTGGTGCTCATTTTACAAAATGATCTTGGTAGGGGAAAAAACGATGTCAGCCGCAGAGACAGCCCTTGTAGTTGAAGCAGGGGTAATTCATGTGTCCCTGGCAGGGTCGGTGACAATAAGAGTTTTGCAGCCTGCCTGTCCCGTTAATTGTATGTTATTAGAGGCCATTAATCTGAGGATTATTAGCGTGATGGATTTTCCAGCTGTTGCCTTGTTGTGGAAAACTTGAGTCTGATGATCAGGGATATACATCAGTAGGTGTTTGGCGTGTTAAGAAGTGGGTCCCCAGGGGATGTAGCAGAATCTTTATTTTCTGAGCGTCTTTGTCATTTGCAGTTGGGGGGGGCCAGTGTGTGAGGAGGGCCATGGAATGTCTTCATCAGTAGGATGTTTCAAGCCCCCAGAGTCTCAAGTTCTAGAAGTTTGGATTCTTTAGAACTCCAAGAGTTCTCTCTCCCTCAAGTTCTCATTGAAGGCCCACCAATCTGTCTGTGGTTGATTTGATCATTTACTCATTTATTTCGCTCTCTTTCCTTAAAGTAGCTGAGATCGGCACCTCCCATCTCTTGGAGGACCTGTCCAGGGCCTGGTTGACTTTTCTTTTGCCAAAGAAGTCTGTAAGCAGAGCTGTCTGCAAAGATCGTGTGTGTTCTCATTAACCATCCAGGGCTGGGTTCCCTGGCAGCACGGAAGCAGATCCTAGCACCAGAAGGAGCCTCCCTCCATCGAGGACCCGGTCCAGCGGGGCCAGCCTCTGTTGGAGATTCTTAGAGCACTGGGGCCCTTAGGGAGCTCTGTGCATGGGCCCAGCTATGAAGAAGGGCTGACCATTCCCAGGGGGTGGGGGAACACATGAACCTGAGTCGCGTCCTCGTCTCAGGCTCTGCTTTGACCTCCATAGAAATCCCAGTGAGTTTTAAGAGAAAGGAACTAGGAGAAGAACCAGGAAGAAATATGAAACTCTGGTCGCAGGAGCATCTGAGGGGAGATGGAGTGAACTCCTGTGGTCAGAAGCAGGGAGCTGCAGTGAGCCAGAGCTGAGCCAAAGGGTTTGAAATCTGGACACAGCTTTTGCCCTCGCAAATATGAGGAGGGGTGTGGAGGCGGAAGAGGATAGAGACAAGGAAAATGGACCCAGAGGTATTTTGTGGGTGGATGTAACATAGATTGCATACCTGCAATGTGCCGGGTGCTAAGGGCTCTTGAAATGTTTACTGAAGGTGGATTCAACTGCCCTGGTGACTCCCGCAGAGGGCTTGTGTTACAAGACCCTGGGTGTGGAGTTTCAGGGTCCAATCATGTGGGAAAGAACCAAAGCAGCGATAGTAGCACTGGCGGTGGTGCTGTAATCCTCCTTTTCACTCACTCTTCAATGCAGCCCTGTGAGGGAGGCGACTTTCTCCCCATTTCACAGATGAGGAGACTGAGGCCTGGAGGGAAAGTGCTCAGCCCAGTCACCCTGCAGGTCTGAGGGGAGCCAGGAATATCTTCCGAGCTGCCTAGTTCACAGGCGTGTTTTTCCCCCCACTCCCAAAAGAAGATCATCTTGATGAAACAAGGGTGGGAGAGAGGCAGGCAGTTGAACTGTCCTGTTTGCTGTAATGGGAAATCTCAAGGGAAATTTACCCGGAATCATGCTCAGGCTTAACTGACCCCTAGCTAAGATCCATCTGACATGGCTCTTGGGAGCAGTCGGTCAGTGGAACCATCTGGAGTCTTCTGATTTGAGTTTCGGAGGAGAGAGTGAGCGAGCACTTGTAACTTAGGATAGCAGCGTGCTGGAGACAGGCCCTGGCCAGATGGCCGTCTTGCCACGGGAACCCTGGAGTGGGTGCACGGGCGGCTGATCCGGCCAGGCCCTCGGGGGTGTGTGTGCAGGAAGAAGGGCCTGTAGTTGTCCCCTCAGCCTGTTTCCCCAAACCCCACGTCAGCAATTCCCCCAGGTGCAGAGAGCGAGGCACATCTACTCGACATCCCTGTCCCGCCTCAAGGCTGGGAACACGCCTCTTCCGACCCTGGAATAAAGCTAGACAGCCTAGTGATCTAGCCAGGCTGAAACAACGCCCGAGTACCAGACGAGAGTAGAAATCTCAGAGCCCCACTCCTCTGGTGGACTTTTACCGGAGGGCAAGAGGGCCCAGCGCTTCCGGCTAGAGTGATGCGAGACGTTGGGGAGGGTAACCCTTTCCACCTGCCTATGCCTGCCAGCATGGGGATAGAGCTACGTTCTGCCGAGATGGGGAATTCAGCCTCCCCTTTTCCTGCCAACTGGTAGCCTCCGCGTGGATGTGCCGTGTCAGTTTATTGGGGCATTGGCATCCTTGTCCAAGGCGGACGTTGGTGGGTACCTGGATAAATAAGTATAAATAGTTTTCTTTCTGATATGTGACTGGATTATTTTCCAGTTGATTTCAAGCCTTGGCCCCAAGTGGCCCACAGATCAAAAAAAGATAAGGGTCAGTTACAAGGTTGAGCTCATTTTCCGTCGCCATGGCAACTGACCTCAGGCAACCCTCAGAGGACTACACCCAGCTCCCCAGGTGATATTTTTACTGTCCACGCCATCAATCCCAAGCCTTTCAAAACTCAGGCTGCCTAATTGTCAGGGCTCTGTTTTGAAGAGGGCCCAGGTCCCCTGTGGGGCCCCAGTTCAGGCTGCCAGAGCTAATTTATAAGCCTTTCTGAAGCATGGGGGACCATGAGATGGGTCCCTCCTGGCCAGAGAGGTCTGGGAAGGTGCCTCTGAGGGGAGGAGGGAGGGCACAGCCCATCCTCCAGGATCAATTAAGAAAATGGGGACCCAAAATGGGGGCAGCGGTGGTGGGGCGTGCCTTCAAGCAATGGTTGGGTATTCTTGAGTGATGGGAGGCCCTGGGCACCCCGAGCACCCTGGCACTGGGGGTCTGGGGCCGTGGGGATGCTGAGGTGGCCTGGGGGAGTGTTAGCTGCCCACTGCAGAGTCTCCCCTCCAAAGACACCCTCACCATTTTCATCCCGGTCATGATAACAGGAAAGTGTTTCCCATTGTCGAGGATTTCTCAGCCTTCTGTAAAGTGTGGACCAAAAGCAGCTGTGGAAAAGTGGACTCCGTTTTAGACATCCGAGACATACAGTCCTGGCGAAGGTACAGCTTCATCACAACAGGGTTCTAGTGAGATCAGCGTCCCCAGAAGCCCTTTTATAGAGCTCAGTGCTCCCTAAACTTGAATGCACCTCCAGATCCTTGGAGCACTTTTAAAATGCAGATTCTCCTTCTGTGGGTCTGGGATGGGGCCTGAGCTTCTGCATTTCTGACCAGCTCCCAGGTGAGGCCAGAGACCACACCTTGCCCAGCAGGGATGTAGATGCTGGAGGGAAGCTGGGGCCTACCGGGTTGGGGATCCCAAGATCAGCCCTTGCCCCCGCTTCCAGGCTCCCTGGTTTCCGCCTGGCCTCTGGTGAAGGAGCCCGCCTCAGACCCTGTTTCCTCCTTTGCCCCTCGTCAACCCCAGCCCAAATGTCCTCCCTCCCCTCTCCTCTTGGCTTGCCTGGGTTCGTTTCCTGTGGTATTTAATGACAGATCAATAGATAAACAAGCTGATCTGGCTGCCCAGATATTATTATCTGCCTGCCCTCGTCTCTTCTGCCCAGAGGTCTTTGTTCTTCATAGAGAACAAAGGACGGAGGTCCCCATCGGCCCTTGTCTCTATTACCTGTCTGTTTGAGGTTGGTTATTTACTGGCGTGGCGTCAGAGAGGTCCTCTCCCAGGGTCCTCCTCTTGCCTTCTCATTTGCCTCTTCTTCCTTATCGCCATGTGCCCTGCGTGTGACTGAGCCTGGGCCCCTGGACCTCAGGGGCCTTTAGTTGACCTGACCCTTGGGGTGGGCCGTGGGCTCAGCCCCCGGTACTGTGGAATTGAAGTCCGGTGAAGTTCGTTACCCGAGCTGGTGACAGAGGATTTCAGCTCGGCCAGGCAGCCTGTGCACCCCTCTTCAGCTCCCTCCGTTTGCAGAGATGCTGTTGCAGGGACAACGCTGCAGCCTGGGGCTGGCCCAGGCTGTGTCACTGTGGGCACTGCCACCTCCCCTCACCTGGGAAAAGTCCCCAGCGCTTCTGCCACCTGTAGTTGACGCTGGTGCTGGTGCTGGCAGGGGGGCCCACCTGGCTCAGACATGGAAACGTGGAGGGTGGGTCTGACTGTCCTCCTTCTTGCCAGAGGTTTTTGGGTGATTGAGGAGCAGAGGGTGGCTTGCTAGGTCCCAGGTCTCAAGTCCTGTGGCCTTTTTGGTATTTTCTAAAGCCAGAGAGGGCTGCTTATGGTGACCAGCATGCACCTCACCCCCGCCTCACTCTGCCCCCTCCCTGGTAGGGGCTCTGCCCTCTAAGCTTCTTTTCCTCTTCTGTCAGTTGAGGGAGCCCCTTGGTGCCTGCACTCCTGGACCAGGCCATCTTGTGAGGATCCAAACAGCAAGTTCCTGAAGGCAAGAACAGCTTTTTATAAGCCCTCAGTCCTAAAAGTTTCGGGGGGACCACTGGTGTCTGGTAACTGGCATTTACCAGTATCTCCTCCCCATGTTCCAAGCATTGTATTAAGTGCTTTACACAAATCGTTCATTCCCTATTTACTGAGCACCTACTTTGTGCCAGGCCCTGTTCCAGGCACTGGTGACATAGTAGTGAGCAAAATAGCCCTCGTGGAGCTTATATTATTCTTTCTGTGTGTGTGTGTTCTCTGTGTACGTGTGAAAAAGAGAGTCAGAGAGTTAAAATAAACAATCATCTCTGTACTATGCCAGCTGGCAGTGAGCATTCTCAAGGAAATTCAAGGTGGGTAAGGCTCTGGAAAGGATGGGGTGTGTGTGCTGTCTTTGCCGGGCGGTGTCTGGGTAGGCCTCGGTGGTGACATCATCTGAGCAGACACCTGGATGAAGTGAGGGGAGGGGGATGAAGAGTTGATCTGGAGGAAGGGTGTCTCAGTGAGGGCAGTCGTCCTGTGGCAGAAGAAGCCTGCTTGGCTACCTTACAAAACCCTGTGATGATGCTTCCCGTTTTCTAGCAGAAGCAGCTAAAGCTCAGAGAGGTTAACGAACTTATCCAAGTACACACAGCGAGTGGGTGATGGAGTGGAATTCAAACCCAGGTGTTTCTGGTTCTAACTCTTGTGTCCTTAATTGCTGCTTCCTGAATGGAGGTAGCTAATCATGTCCCCTGTCTCCACAGGTGGCCGTCACTGGTTCTCTCCTAGAGGGGTATACACATGAACGATACCGCTCTCAGGGGCAGCCTTTCCCAGTGGGGTCCCTGCTTAGAGAAGGGCCAGGCAGGGCCCACGGCTGTGGTGGGAGCGGGTCATGCTCAGTGCATTAGAGTCCAAGAACAATGCTCTGTCCCCTCCCCACTGCAGCCTGCTGCCCCTCCCTCCCAGGCAGCAAATTATGGCCTCGGAGTGTGTGCCCAGGCCTGCCTTTGACATCAGTGGGGCCCACCTGAGCTTCACCTTCAGGATTCTGATAATCAGCTTTCTCTCCTCCTGGCTTCCCCCAAGACCTGTATGGAAATAAGTATGTGTCTGCCAGGGATCAAATGCTTTTGGAGACAAAAGTCGGTACCGAGGACATTACAGGGAGCTATCATCTCGGCACGATGCTCTTCCACAAAGCCCTCTGCTCCCCTTTTGGGCTGACACAGTTTCAGCCTGAAAGGTTCCAGCAGGCTGACTTGGTTTTAAGCAAAAGCACATCCTATTATTTTTTTGAGAAATGAAGTGTAAAATTAACACTTATTATTCCTGAGCAGAGGACAAAAATAAAAGAGAGAGAGGGACTCTGGGATTTTCATGCTTGTCGGGTTGTTTGTTTGGCAGTTTGGGTTTTTATTTATTTTTATTTTTAAAAAATCATAATAAATCAATAGACTCCGCGTGCCAGCCCTGACTTATGGGGACTGGGAGGCACGCTCCGGCACAGCAAGTGGGTGAAATCTGCATTTCACTTTACAGATGAGCGGGGCTGCATAATTCACTTGAGTTGCGTGGGTCTCTCTTATGGACGCCTGTCATGTGCTATAAAGAAAAAAAAAAAAAAGAACAGAAAGAAGAGGAAGCGATTGTGCCTCTTCACTCACAAAATCCTCCAGCCCCACGCCGGGGCGAAGGGGCCTGTGGACTCCCAGACAGCTTTGTCATTCTGCTGCAAGGTGTCGCCGAGCCTGTGTGATCTTATATAATTCAGGAAAGTTACTCTCCGAGGGTGCTGCTGTCTTCAGACCCTGCGACTTGGGATGGAATGAAAGGTTGTCAGCGCCGGTGGGGTGAGAGTGATGGTGACAGTGAGTTCTCTCGATAGCCACGGGCTGGCTGGTACTGGGTCACGGGCACGCAAAGGAGTGTTTGCACACTAACTGGGGCAGCCCCTGCCACCCCTCCCCACTGTTTGTTTGGATGGTTTTATAGGCAGAGGTGCACATAATGGGCCCCCCAGGGAGCCCCTCTAGCCCCCACCGGTGGGGAGAGGGCCTTGTCCTTCAGGAAGAATATTTGCAAATCAGAAGGTCTGCCTTCAAGTGGGAGAGGTTCCCAGGTCTATGGGAAGTCCTCAGGCTTTATTATTTTTCACCCACTTTTACTTTTTTGCTTGTTTTATTTTCCCTCTCCTGTCTCCCCGGTTTGACTCTTAAACACGTTAGGTGGGGAGTGAGGAAAGGGACCAGATAGTTGTCTATCGGGCTCTTGATCTAATTATCCCGGAACCTCACATGGGCACCGGTTTGGGGCTGTGATTTGCTTAAATGGCAGCTGTTTCGGCCCCGGAACCGGCTTGCAACTCTAGTCCGCCTGACTGTGCACGTATTTGTGAACATGGGTGCAGGGTGTAGCTGCGTCTATGAATCGGGGGGACCGGCTGATGAATTGCTCAGCGCTCGGAGGACGGAAAGTGACTGTCAGACGTGATTTCTCCGATTTATAAGTTGCAGGAGCGTTCTTTGTCTTCTCCGTGTTTGTGTATCAGATGGGCACGTCTCCATTCACAGCCAAGTGGATAAAGGCCCTCACTCGGCAGACAGCAGTACATCCTCCTTTGCCATCTCAAGCCCAGGGAACCCGCTCTAGCTGGGCAGAGGGGGAGAGACCAGCCAGGGCATCTCTTCTCCATGAGTATTTCCTGAGCCCCTCCTGTGGGCCCAGGTGGAGCCTCATGCTTTGGGGACCAGAGGAGAGGACATTATCTGTGCCTATAGCCTAGTTGCCGGGATCAGGAAGACTCATGGGATATGGTTAGATGAATCCAGGGTCACTGTGCCCAGCCAGGGGCAGCCATGCAAGCCGGCATAGTCGGGGAGGCTGCCTGGAGGTGGTGTGCAGGTGGGATGCGTAAGGATAGGGAGGGCTTTGTATCTTGTTCAGAGTACCACCCCCAGCTGGTTGTGTTACCTCAGCAAGTGGTCTAATCCTCTGAACCCATTTTTTCTCTCCTAGAAACGTGGCTTTCCCAGCAAGCAGGGTTAATTCTGAGAGTCAATTTGTTATAAACTTAAACTTCAGTTAACTAAAATAGAAACCTCTGTACAGTCATCATTTTCACATACCCTCTGCCTCATTAATGTGCAGGAGATGTCCACATCCTAACAGGGAGGGCATATATAAGGGTGATATCTCTCTCATTCATTCATTCATTCATTCACTCATTCCTTACTCTGTGCCAGGCTCTGCGAAGCACTGTTTGGGCGGGGGAGGGGGTGAGCAGGGCATGTGTTGGGGGGGGGGGTCTTCTGAGGCAGTCCCCCCACACTGGAGGCCATCTCTAATTATGATGAGAGCCTCCCTGAGGGAAGTGGAGGACGTGCGTTGGGGCCTGTGAGGCAAGCGTGCTGAGCCTGCCCTGTGTCCCAAAACTTGTCAATGAATTCCTTTTTCGCCAGTATAAATGGAAGATCAGCTTGAATCTCTGTCGGGTGCATGTGGCCTAGTTGCCGGGGCTCCAGGGGCGTGACAAACACCCGGAAGATTCCAGCCAGTGGGCTATGTGGGGCAGGCCCACCTGCACACGCACGTGTGTGTTTGCGCCTCCGCGGTGGGGTGCCGGGCGGGGGTGGGGGTGGGGGAAGGCTGGGCCAGGGGGATGCCTGCTGTCCCTGCCAGCCCCTGCCAGGGCCTGGGGACCCAGGGACTCGCCAGGAGCCTCAGCCCATCTGTGTTTGTGTTTTGCCACTGGCAGAGCCCCTCTGCTACCTAATTCTTGCCTTTGAGGGCTAATCGGAGCACCTGGCACCTTTGGTGAGGCTGGTTCCCTGGGGGAGCCCGAAGGGGAGCCTGTGTCCTTGGCTGTCCCAGATAATACTCTCCCCGATACTGGCACGCTTGGCAACAAACACCTATTGAGTGCTTGTTGTGTGCCAGGGGCTGGTCAAAACCCCTTTTCATGTATTAAAGGAGTATTAACTCATTTAATTCTCACATCAACTATAAGAGGAAGGCTATTTGATGGGGGGGATGGGCTTTTTTAAATATGTATTTTCTTTATTTTCTTTATTTCTCTGGCTGTGTCAGGTCTTGGTTGTGGCATGTGGGATCTTCACTGAGGCGTGCGGGATCTTTTGTTGCAGCACGTGGGCTCTCTAGTTGAGGCGCGCGGGCTCAGTAGTTGCCCCGGGGCATGTGGGATCTTAGTTCCCCGACCAGGGATCCAACCCGCATCCCCTTCATTGGAAGGCAGATTCTTTACCCCTGGACCACCATGGAAGTCCCGGGATTGACGTTGTTTTAAAGCCTGTTCTTCAAAGGCTTTTTAAAAAGCAGTTTTAGGTTTACAGTAAAATCGAGAGGAAGATACACACTTTCCTTCGATCCCTTGCCCCACACGTGCATAGCCTCCCACATTTTCAACATTACTCACCATGATGGTACATTTTTTTTGTGAAGATGAACCTAAAGTGAAGCATCGTAGTCACCTGAAGTCCACAGTTTTCCTTGGGGCTCACTCTTGGTGTACATTCTGTGGGATTGGACACGTGTATAATGATATGTACCTATTAGCATAATATCATACATAGTGGTATCATGTCCTAAAATTCCTCTGTGCTCTGCTATTCATTCCCTACCCAGCCCCAGTAACCACTGAGCTTTTTATTGTCTGCATAGTTCTTCCAGAATAGTTGGAATCATACAATATGTAGTGTTTTTCAGATTGGCTTCTTTCACTTAGTAATATGCATTTAATGTCTCTTTTTTTTTATTTTTTTTTTTTTTGCTGTGTTGGGTCTTCGTTTCTGTGCGAGGGCTTTCTCTAGTTGCGGCAAGCGGGGGCCACTCTTCATCACGGTGCACGGGCCTCTCACTGTCGCGGCCTCTCTTGTTGCGGAGCACAGGCTCCAGACGCGCTGGCTCAGCGGCCATGGCTCACGGGCCTAGTTGCTCCGCAGCATGTGGGATCCTCCCAGACCAGGGCTCGAACCCGTGTCCCCTGCATTAGCAGGCAGATTCTCAACCACTGCGCCACCAGGGAAGCCCCAATGTCTTTTTTTTAAGCACTGAATAATATTCCATTGTCTGAATGTATCACAGTTTATGTGTCCACTCGTCTACTGAAGGATATCTTGGTTGCTTCCAAGGTTTGGCAATTTTAAATAAAGCTACTATAAACATCCACGCACAAGCTTTTGTGTGGACATAAGTTCTCAACTCCTTTTGGTAAATACCAAGGAGTGAGATTGCCGGATCATATGGTAAGAGTATGTTTAGTTTTTTTTTGTTTTGTTTTGTTTTGTTTTTTGCGGTACGTGGGCCTCTCACTGTTGTGGCCTCTCCCGTTGCGGAGCACAGGCTCCGGACGCGCAGGCTCAGCGGCCATGGCTCACGGGCCCAGCCGCTCTGCGGCATGTGGGATCCTCCCGGACTGGGGCATGAACCCGCGTCCCCTGCATCGGCAGGCAGACTCTCAACCACTGCGCCACCAGGGAAGCCCGAGTATGTTTAGTTGTATAAGAAGCTGTCAAACAGTCTTGCAGAGTGGCTGTGTGAGTTTGCATTCTCACCAGCAGTGAATGGGAGTTCTGTTGCTCCACATCCTTGCCAGCATTTGGTATTGTCTGTGTTCTGGATTTTGGCTATTCTCGTAGGTGTGTAGTGTTAAGGAAGCTATTATTGAGTATTTTACAAAAGAGGAAACCGAGGCACAGAGAGGTTACATAACTTGCCCAAGATCATGCAGTAAGTAGCAGAGTCAGGTTCCAACCCTGGGTGATGTGACACTCAAGCTGGGGCGATTCTCCGTCACCGCTACTGACCAGTGAGCCGCACTGGTCACTGGTATGGCCCCTTTCATTCTCTCACAGCCCTGTGAGGCAGGGACTCTACTGAAAGTGAACTGTTGCCCAGGCCACATGGCTTGAAGAAGAAGCCAGGATTTGAACTCTGCCCTGCTGGTCCTGTGTCAGGGCACCAGACCTCAGCTCTGCTGGTGGGAAGCTGGCGCTCAGGTCACCCTCTCTTCTCTGGGCACCTTTGAGTGAGGGTTTAGGGTCATAGCAGCTCCCAGGTGGGGAGATGGAGCTGTGTTCTGATCTGGAAGCAGCAAAGGGTGTCTTTCCACTGTCCGTGAGCACTGGGTAGACCGTCTGTTTACAAATTTTTAAAAGAGCACTTTATTGTTTTTTGCAGTATCTTCCAGGGGCTGCCCATCCCTCTTAGAGTAAAATCCCCAAGCCCTCTAGTGGCCGGCAAGGCTCTTTGCGAAGTGCATCCCTGGGTCCCCACTGTCCCATGCTGTCCCTGGCCCCCCAACCGTCAGGCACTGCCCCCTCACTGCCATCCAGATGGCCCCGCGTGGGCCCACCTCAGGGCCTTGCCCTCGACTCTGCCCTCAAGAGCTCCCTGTGTTACCTCGTCACCTCCTGACGCTTATGTGTTGATTGTCCTTATTATCTGTCTCCCCACCACTAGAATGGGGGCAAGAGCATTACCTGCTTAGCTCCCCACAGAATCCCCGCCTGGCACACAGTACATGCTCGATAAATGGTCTATTGGATTTTTTAAAATTTTGCTTGGACTCCCTTTCCCATGCGGACCGCATCCTGGGCCCCTCTCCTCTATGATACAGTCTAGGATTCAAGCTACTTGCCTTGTTGCTAGACCAGCAGGAGAAATCACAGCAAATGACACATTCAAGAGCCAGATATCTGGGGCTGGCGCCCCCTGGGGTCTGTTAGCCTTCCGGGAGCTGGACCATCTAGAGCTGGGATGGGTCTGGGCATCCACAGCCCCTCCCCAGCCCTGGTTCTGGGGGTCAGGGAGAGCTGGCCTGGGGTGTCCTGGGGGCATGTGGACTCCTGCAGGAGGACACGGTGTGCAGGGTTGCTGACTGGCCGTGGCTCTCCTTGCAGAGGAAGGCATCAACCATGAGTGTAAGCTGTGCAACCAGATGTTCGACTCCCCGGCCAAGCTCCTCTGTCACCTCATCGAGCACAGCTTCGAGGGCATGGGCGGCACCTTCAAGTGTCCCGTGTGCTTCACAGGTAAGTGTGCCTGGCGGGGAGCACGTGGGGAGAGGGAAGGGACCTGGGGGCCCGGCCGCTTCAATCCCTGGCCCTCAGCATCTGGCCCAACGTGGCCCCGGAGCTCACGGGGAAGCCCCTGAGGGATCCGCAGCCCTATTGCTCCGCCTGCCTCCACATAGAGCTGACCCCGGCCCTTCCCGTCTTCGTTCTCTGCTCTCTCCTCTTCGGCAGCGTGGGTTCCTAGCCCTCCTCCCACCCCTGCACTCAACTGCTACCACGCTTTTTCCCACCCAGCCTTGCCCTTCCTTGCAGTTGGCCCTTCACGGGCCCCAGGCTCGTCTCTGAGCTCTGTCCAGCACCAGTGGGGTTCCCCCTTCGCACACCTCCTGTCTCCCCCTCCTCCCTGGCCTGTCCCAGCCCCTGCTTCATCCGTGCTCCAGGCTGGAGGGGTCAAGGGCAGCTCTGCCGGCCAAGTCCCCAGCCCCCAGACTGGCTGCTGGCCCAGGCGAGTGGCTGTCCCGGCCTGAGGCGAGTCTCAGGGGCTCTGCCGGCCCCCCTCCTGCTGCCCAGATGGCAGCCGGTGTGCGTGGGGGAGGCTGGCCTTCCCCTGCCTCTCCCTGACATCTGTCGTCTGCCACGGCGGGAAGCCCACCCTGAGGAGGGCGCCTGGCAGGAGGGGATCTCTGAAGTGCTCACCTCCCAGACACACAGCTGTTTCAGGGCCACCTCCTGTGTGTGCCCAGGGTCCGGACCACATGGAGGATACAGCCACCGGGAGGCCGGGGCTGTGACCTGCTCTGCGACAGGCCCGAGGAAGGGGCTCCGCAGCGGGGGAAGTCCCCGCACACTCACACCCCTCTGGGGTTCCCAGGAGTCTTGGCACACACTGGTGCCTCTTCCCTCTCAATCCCTCCACCTCAGGAGCCCCCACCCATCTGTTACCATCCCACTCTGTGAGCTGGGTCGGGGGCTGGCACCAAGGGGCCTCAGTTGCCAGGTCTGCCCATCCAGGACACGGGGGCCCCTGTGTGGAGATCCGAGGATGCTGACAACCTCAGCAAGATGAGTGATTCCTGTTAATTGAGTGCCTTCCTGTACTAGACACTGCGCTGAGCTTGTTTAAATCAAATCTCAGCTCTGCCACCTGCAGAGTGAGACCTGGGACAAGTCACAACGTTCCCAGTGCCTCAGTTTTCTCTTCTATAAAATGGGGATAATAGCAGTGCCCGCCTTACAGGCCTGTGTGTATTCAAGGAGCCCACATTTGGAAGGTATCTGGCAAACGGCGATGATGAAGACGATGACATTCATTGGGCTAATTATGTGCCAGGCCATCTTTTAAGCATTTTGCAAGTATTAACCCATTTGATCCTCCCAGCCACCCAGTGAACTACATACTTTAGTGGTCCTCATTTTTCAGGAAATGAAGCCCAGAGAGGTTAAGTGACTTGTCCAGTGTTGCACAGCCTATAAGTGGCAGAGTTCAACTTCACTGGCTTGAGCCCTCTCTAGCGTGCGCCAACAGTGTTTCCAGTAGCCCACTGTTTGGCCGCCATGTCCATGCCTGGGTGATCCCTACGTGGGAGTGGTGTGGAGCAGCTGCTCTGGTTGGCCGGGCCCGTGTCCCCAGTGTCTGGCCCCCTGATGGCCATGTCCATGTCCATGTCCAGTTTTCGTCCAGGCCAACAAGTTGCAGCAGCACATCTTTGCTGTGCACGGACAGGAGGACAAGATCTACGACTGCTCGCAGTGCCCACAGAAGTTCTTCTTCCAGACCGAGCTGCAGGTGAGTGCCCTTGTCTGCTGCACACACCCCTCCTGGGGCTCTCTGGGGCTCCCATTGGCACTGAGGGTCTTGGGGTGCATCCATGATGGTGGGATCTTGTACTCAGCACCACCCCAGCCGCAAAAGCAACAGGCCCTGGACTTGTGCTTGTGGGTCTGGAGCCAGTGGCTGCCCTCCTGGCTGGCTGGTATGGGGTATGGCCTCCTGGCCTCACTGGTCCAGCGTTCTCAGGAGAGCTGGACCATAGCAGCTGAGCCTGGAGCCAGAGTCGGAACGGTTAACATTTGTGCCGTTTCCGTTGCAAGTCCCTTCCCCTCTCAGGGATTTCATTTCCCCACTGGTATTACATGATGATGTTCCACTGAACTTTGGATCTATGGCTGGTGGCCCGTGTGGCTTGCATGGCTGAGTCCTGGGGCCGCGTGTGGCTGGAAGCTGGATCTGGGATCTTGGAACCTCCAACATGCCCAGGAAAGCTAGAAAAGTGAGAGCAATGGATACCGGTTGGGCCCCAACTCAGAGGAAGGGATACTTGCCAGTGGTCCTGAGGCTGATGTGGCCCTCAGATGGGGCACCACAGCCCTACAGCTTCCTCAGCCCCCCATCCAGGGCCTGCAGTAGCTGAGAGGGTCCTTGGGAAAGGAAGCGGCTGTGGTGGGCTTCCCAGGGCTCCTGTAGCCCACTCCCCTCGGCATCCCACGGGCCCCTTCCCACCTGTTACTGGTTTTTGGGGACCCAGATCTGTGTGCAGGTGAAACCACCTTCTCACGCACTGGTTTTTGCAAGAAACTCTTTTAACACTGGAGAGGTGACATGCTGTCACAGAAATACCACACACACACACCATCAAACACACACTGCACACACAAAGGAAAGTTCCACACACACAGTCCCTATGCATACACACAGAGACATCATTTTCAGAGTACCACCACACACACACAGCATAACACCACACCCCCAAAGAGGTAACACTCAGGCATCCACAGAAGTACCACACGTACACACAGACACGCCAGAATATCACACAGTGAGAATAACACTGTTTTCAGCTGGGATGCGGGTTAGGTTCTGCTGCGGGAACAAACATCCTTTAGCCCTGTCTTCAGGTAACAAGGACTTATCTGTTGCTTGTGTTACGTATCAGGTGGCTGGGGAGGAACTCTGCTCACGACAGTCAGTGACCTGGGCTGATGGCGGGTTCATCTCCTCTCATGTTTGCGTGGTCACCGAAGCAGGGAAGGGAGGGGGTGACGATCGCAGACCGCTCTCAAAGCTTCACTGGGAAGCGACCCACATCTCGCTCCCACGTTGTCTTGGCCAGAGCCCTTCAGGTGGCCATGCCCAATGTCACAGGGGCGAGGCAGGGAATCCCCCAATGACTGGAAGGAGAGGAGAGCTGGCGTTCCTCACAGCCCCACCCCCAAGGACTAGCACACACTATGGCCCACCAGGTGTGTCCGCCCACCCCGTACACCTTGCCTGCACCCCCATGCAGGTGCTGATGCTGCATTCAGCTGCGTGTTTCAGGGCTGCAGCCACAGCAGAGTCATAATGTCGCTGGAGGGCAGCAGTGGTGGCCCTCTTCTGGGACTGAAGGGGTGTAGCCATGCCTGTTGCAGGGTAGCCCGCTTCACTGCGCTATAGCCCATGTGCTCAGCCAGGCCTGGACCCATCCTGTCTGCACGGCTGCTGACAACTTCACCCAGAGGAAGTGAAAACAGGCCCACAGAGGGCACAGGAGGGATTCACCATCCGACAGTCAGGGTCCTGTTCCCATGGGCTGGTCCCGGGCCTGGGCCAGGCAGACAGAGCGGACAGGCCTGGCCTCTGACCTTGAACTGCACCAGGTGGATGGCTGGAAAGCCCATTTCTTTTCACTCTTCGGGCAGCCCCTCTGAGTTCCTGTAAGTCCTGTACCTCTCACACAACGTTCATTCCATCTCAGTGTGGGACAGGATTATGGACCCAGGCCCAGAGAGGGGGTTCTGCTACGAAATGACCACCAGCAAGGTAGTGCCCACACCCAGGGCCCACTGCTGTCTCCCCATCGATCCACAAACTGAGTGTGAACCTCTGTGCCGAGGCCTGTGAGGGAACAGCTAACTGCCCTCTCATTTGACCAAGGGGACTGGTTCCAGCCCTGATGGGCATCTGTCCAGGAAGCCTTGCTCGTGCACGGGCTATGCACCCTTCACCCTGTCTCCACCTGCCTTACCAGCCTGACCTAGCTACCAAAATGGGCTCCAAGTCCCCAGACAACTGAAGCTTTTTATAGCCCGACATGGCAGGCCGCTTTTAAACGCACGAGCATATAAGCTATAAGCTATGATTCACTTCAACTTCGGGCTCGCTCAGCCCTCTGGTCCCCCCACATTGTCCTGGATGCCAAGAGACGGATGACTGCTCTCCTTGTTGGCTTTGAGGTTTTGCCCAGAGAAACTTCCCAGTCCTGCCTTTTTCAAGCTTCGTCAGCATCCCTGGGCCAGAGGCCTAGCTCGTGATGCACAGGTGTAGGTAGCTGTGGTTTCAAGCCAGATCTTGCTTCGGCTGGACGCACCTGGGGCTGCAGACGTCCCAGACACCAGAATGGTGTGTGTGAGCTGATGATTCCCTGGGTCACCCCATCAACCTTTAAGGCAGATCCTCAGAGGCCAAGAACCTCACTAAATTATAGCCTTAACGAGTCACTATTTTCTGCAATTAATGATTTTAATTACAGACCATTTAAATATGGAAGTAGTGTAGCAATGCCAAATCTATGCAAATAATGGCTTTCGTTAAGTAACTTGAGGAACAATTTTCTGGTTTTTCGAGAGAAGGGTTTTTCGGGCCTTGAAAATTTCATCGTCATTACGGTGAAGCTGGGGCTGGCAGACGGGTGGATTATTTCCCTAGAGTGACATGTGGGGGCTTGGGGGGTGCAACAGGAGACAGGGCCTGGCCCTTGCTGGGGCCTTGAGTGGCTCTCCGGTTTGTATGTCATGTAGGTCCAGTGGGGAGACTCAGGGCAGCTAACGTTTGTAGGCACAAGTGACTCTGGGCTGAGAGGTCTTGAGAAGATGTGAAATTTAAGATTGCTCTCACCGTAGGAGCTGACTTCCTGCTGTGGATATAGAGGTAATAGAGGTAGGATTGGGCTCTGGAAGGCTTGGTCTGTGTCAGAGTGATATGCGTGCCTCCAAAGGGAGTGTTCTCTTAAGATGCATTAATAGGAGTTGTCAGAAAGAGGGAGGTGCAGGTCCTGTTTGATTCTGAGTTTACCTGGCTCTGCCCAGAGACTGAGATTAACTTAAAGAACTTTGGACAAACCAGGGCACATTCATTGATTAGGTGCATGAGAGGGAATTCAAGTTGCTCTTTATTTGTTCAAAGCATGTAGATAGAGGGCCCATTATGTACAGACACTAGATCTAGGAACTGACAAGACAGTGGTGAGCGAGACAGAGAAACACCCATAGGGCCTACATTCTGGAGGGATTGATAGACACTTTCCAATAGTGGTCAATGACACGAAGAAAATAAAACCAGGTAATAGGCTAGAGCATAATGGGAGCGAGGTTGGTTACAGCTTGGTGAGTGTGGTCAGGGAGGGCCTCTCTGAGGAGGTGGCATTTGAGCTGAGGTCTGGAAGGTGAGAGGGAGAGAGTGTGTGGAAGAGAGGCGTGAGTGCAAAGGCCCTGTGGCCAGTGCAAGCCAGGTGTGTTGCTGGAACAACAGAAGGTGACAATTGGCTGAAGCACAGTGAGTGGGTGGGGGGTGTGAAGGGGGCCGGTGGGTGGAGGCAAGGTCATGGCAAGGTTCATAGGACAGCAGAGCTCTTTGGATTTTGTCCCCATTGTGATGGGAAACCGCGCATCACAATGGGAAGACATATTATCTGATTTACGTCTTGAACCCAAATTGAGAGACACTGACTGTTAAGAGAATGAAAAGTCCCAGGCAGGGAGCAGATATTTGCAAATCACATATTTGATAAAGGACTTATATCCGGAGCATATTTTTTTTTAACTCTTAAAACTTGATAATGAGAGGGGAAATCAACCCAAAAAAAGGAGCAAAAAATTTCAACACTTCACCAAAGAAGACATATAGATGTTCAGCATCGTTAGTAATTAGGGAAGAGCAAATGAAAACCATGACGTAATGCCATTATACACCTAGTAGAATGACTAAAACAAAAGCAAAAAACCGACGAGTGCCAGCCAGGGCATGGAGGTTCAGTTGGAACTCTCCTGCGTTGCTGGGGAAATGCAAAAATGGTACAGCCGTGTGGCAAAATAGTTTTTGAGTTTCTTACAACGTTAAACATACAGTTAACCTATGACATAGCAATCCTACTGCTGGGTGTTTATTCCAGAGAACTGAAAACACGCTCATCCAGAAACCTCTATGTGAATGATGGTAGAGCTTTATTTATAATGGCCCCAAACTGGAAACCCCCCCCCCCCCCCCGCAGTGGTCCCTTCCCTGGTAAATGAACAGACAGATGTATTTACATTCGTACCATGGACTACTACTTGGCAATAAAATGCAACTGCTCATACAGACAACAACATGCGTGAATGGTAAAGGGCAAGTGAAAGGAGCCAGGCTCAAAAGGCTCCATACCGTGTGGTTCTATGTACATGATGTTCTGGAAGAAGGCAAAAATACTGGAATAGAAAACAGACCAGTAATTGCCAGGGGCTGGGGGTAGGGAGAAGAAATAGGGAAGCCTGAACAAGATTCGTCTAAACACACACACAAATGCACACACAAAGACATATACACCCCACTCAGCCCAGGCAGGGTGCTAGGCTCCGGGCATGCCGCTTGGTTTCAAGGAGCTTTCAGGGGGCTAGTTCACCAGGAGAAGACTTGGCTGGATTGCCGGGGGAGCGTGGGGACAGTCGTCTTCAAGTGTTTGTTTTTTAATTATTTATTTTATTTATTTATTTTTGGCTGCATTGGGTCTTTGTTGCTGCGCACGGGTTTCTCTAGTTGCGACGAGCAGGGGCTGCTCTTAGTTGCGGTGCACGGGCTTCTCATTGCGGTGGCTTCTCTTGTTGTGGAGCAGGGGGTCCAGGCGCGTGGGCTTCAGTAGTTGTGGCACGTGGGTTCAGTAGTTGTGGTTCACGGGCTGTAGCGTGCAGGCTCAGTAGTTGTGGCGCACGGGCTTAGTTGCTCCGCGACATGTGGGATCTTCCTGGAGGGAAGCCGTGTCCCACACGTGTTCGAACCCGTGTCCCCTGCATTGGCAGGCGGCTTCTTAACTACTGAGCCACCAGGGAAGCCCTTCAAGTGTTTTAAGCTCTGCTGGGATGAGGGGGTCCTCAGCGTGCTTCCAGTGGCCCCCAGACTTCCGGTAGTGGGCGGAGACTCGGGACGTGGATTTTCTTCTCTGACAGACTCAGGCATCGCTCTCTGGGGTTATAGCTCAAGCAAGATGGGATTTAACTTGTAGGGACACAGGCGTGGCTTTGGATGCCAGGAGCAGGAAGTGTCGGGTTTTCAGCTGTCCAGTTCCCAGGAACCAAGTGCTCTTTGTCAAGGCAGGGACCTTCTGCCTCTGCCCCTTTCTGGCTCGTGTCGTGTTCTCTCTCTGCAGCCTGACTCTCTGGGCTGCTCTATACGAGGAGGAAGGTGGCCAGCACCGCCGCAGCTCCTGTCGTTTCTGCTGAGACAGACACACCTGGGTATTTCAACAGGTGTGTCTTTAGTGTGGGGATGTCGTTACACAAGTAGCCGGCAGCAACACCCAGCTCACCCAGAAATGGTGACTGTGGGTAACAGTCGGCGTGCAGGCAACAGGTTCTAGGTCCCTGGAGTGGGAATCTGATGGTTGCACTCAGGTCAACTGTCCAAACCTGCTCCAGTGAGCTGTGGCCCTAGGTGGGGCCACTCAATGCCAACCGTCAGGGGAAGGGGAGCATGGCTGGTAGACACCACAGATAGCCACTACGTGGGAAAACTGTCTACACGTGGAAGAAATGGAAGGTGGTGAAGTCCCTGTCGGTAGGGGTGTGCAAACAGAGCCCTTGTCTGAAATGCTGCAGAGGGAGAGGCTGCGAGCACAGTCTTCGTGAGAACGGCTCTGCATTTGAAGCCTTGCTCCATCATTCATCAGCTGTGGGTCTCCGTTTCTTTACCTGTAAAATGGAGTATTAATAGTTTCTACCTCGTGGTCGTGTCATAAAACCCTTGGCACAGTGGGTGGCACGTAGGAGGAGCTTGGTTATTACTAACACCTGCCTGTTTTTATTATCGTTTACTATTATTATTATTAGCATTGTTTTCATTAGTAGTAGTATATTACTAGCATTAGCCATTTTAAGATCAGAAGACTTTTTAGGGTCCCCTCCATCTGGGGTTTGCTGTGATTTCATGATTTCTGGCCTGAGTTGGAACAAAGTGAGATTCTAAATCCTTCCTTCTGTGGCACCCAGCCAAGTCTCAAGGCCATGGGCACTGGAGGCCCCCAATGGGGCATGGGAGGTGCTGGGTACAGAGCAGTGAGGCAAGGGGGAAAGGGCATGGAGTGGGGGCCAGAGGCTGGGACTTGAAGTCCCCCTTTCTACATGTTTCCAAGCACCTTTGTCCCAGGCCTTTTCTCTGGACCCCGTTTTCCTTAGCTGTGCCCGGGCTCGGTGGAGGGAGGTATGCAGATTTGGTTGGGGATGTGAGACAACCCTGTAAGCCACAGACCGCGAAAATGTCAGGGCTGTTGGCCTTGCATTTCCAGCCTCAGGCCTCAGCAGATGAAGGCCCAGGGCCCTGTGGGCCCCTTGCCAGGGGTTAGCTGACCTGAGGGGAGGGAATGGCTCTGCCTGCCCAGCCCAGCTGTCTTTGAATCCCCGTGGACACCTCTGTGTCCACAGACACTGGCAGGGATGGCATCGCCTTCTCTCCTTCCCAACAGCCTCACTGCATCCCATTCTTCACTATCGCTGAGGGAAGCCATGAGGGGGCACACCGATTCCCATCCATACGTGGCTGGCCTGTGACAGGCGGACAGGCTCCTCCTGAAACTGGACAAGAAGTAGTTATAACGGCCACCACCCTGGGTGGATCCCTAGTGTGGGCCAGGTCCTGTCTTAAGCATTTTGTGTGGATTGCCTCAACACAATCCCGTGAAGTAGGCACTCTTGTTCCCATTTACAGATATGGAAACTGAGGCTCTCAGAGGTTGAGTGATTTGCCCAGGGTCACCTGCAAATGGCAGAGCCACATGCAAAGCCAAATTGTCTTCGCCACCAAGGCAAACAGAAACCCTCCAAAGTTTAAATGAATTGCCATTATTACGAGCTAATAGATTTAAATGAGACCTGCGGTGCTGAACTATAAAAAGCCTGTGTCAGGGGAACCGGAAACGATTTTAGTAGTTGGGCCAAGCAGGTAGCACAAATAGCGGTAACAGGGGATGCAAAAGAAACTCCTTGCGGGTGGACCCAGGCAGAAGCGCCCTGGGGACCGTTGTGCGGAGCCAGGCCTGTAGCCGTGTTCGTAAGGCTGGAGCTTGAGGCCAGGAACCTGCAACTTTTCTTGCAAGGAGCAAGGGGGTCAGTTCAGCTCAGGTCAGGCTTGGGGAGAGGAAGGATGGGGTCCAGTCGTGGAGACAGGAAGCTCAGAAGACCTCACGCTTCCTGGCGCTGCCACCTTCCCACCTACGGCAGCTTTGCCGGGTGCTGTCACAGGAGGCTGAGCCAGAGAAAGGTCTCTTGATGGTGGAACGTCTGGCATCCTGCAGACCTCTGTGACGGGGCTGGGCTGGGCGCGGGGAGCAGCGGGCCTGCCCCGTGCCCTGGAATCTAGACTCCCTCATCGACAAAGCAAGGGGCCGCAGGAAGCGCGTCCGGAGCCGGCCTGCAGCGGCAAAGCGGCCAGCCTGGCGTTGAGCAGGCGCGTTTAAAGGATTAGCTCACGCTGTTTGCTGTGTGCGCCTAATCACGCCGCTGCCAGCTAAATGATTACAATTGATTAAAAGCAAAGCTAGGTATTCTAACTAGCAACCTGGAGCCCTTCCGATGGGGCAAGCTGGGCCCTGCCGGGAGGAATCCTGGTACCCAGCCAGGGGGAGGTGTCTGTGAGCCAGGGGCATGGTCTGAGCTCCAGGGGCACCCCTCCTTCTTAGCCTTTGTGAACATTTGCTTTGACCCTTTCCCTCGTTCCATTTTCGTTTCACGAACATTTACTGAGTACCTATTCTAGGTGCCATTGCGGGGGCCTGGGCTGCAGCTGTGAACCGGTACACAAGGTCCCTGTTCTCACAGAGCCGATAGTCTACGGGAGACACTGACAATAAGTCAGGAAATACGTGAACGAGGTCGTTTCAGACTGTGGGATTTTGAAGACAGTAAAACACTGCTTTGGGACAGAAAGTGAAGCGTGTCTGTGTGCATGTGTGTCGGGGCAAGGAGGAGGGGGTGTTGGGGGTGAAAAATCAGATCAGGTGGTCAAGGAAGGCTGGCGTTTCAACTGAGTCCTAAAGGTTGAGAAAGAGCCAGTGCAGGGAAGAGCCGGGGGAGCTTCCAGGAAAGGGAACAGCCAGTGCAAAGGCTCAGAGGCACGGACAGATTTGGGGAGTCCAGAGAACAGAGAAGAGGGCGGTCAGGCTGGAGAGGGGTGAGCACCTTCTTGCTTCATTCTTCTGGGTCGTTCTTGTCTTGGCTTCCGGGACGCATGTACCCCTGCTGAGCCTTCTGCTTGAACACCCTTCCCTTCTTCTCGGTCTTCAGGCCCCAGCTCAGGGGGTGCCTTCTCTGAGAAGCCCTCCCTGATTCTCCCTCCTTGGGCTTCTCCAGCCCTGCATTTAACGCCCTGATCCCTTTGCCTATATACAGACTACAACAATTATGTCTGCACCTGGCTTCCCATTCTAATGTGAGTTTCTGGAGGGTGAAGCTTCTTTCTGCTATCCATCCATCCATCCATCCACCGTATGTTTTACCATATTTGTTTTTAGCTCCTAGAAAGTAGGAAACAAAGGAAAGAGAACACAAACCAAGGAAAGGAGTAAAAGAAGGAGAGTTGCAACTGCAGATCCTAGGAGCCCATTTTTAAAATTCCTGGTCCTTATAAGATGGGTAACCAAGGAGCCGGTTTCCTTGCCTCTTTGCACTGCTGCTGTCAGAACCAGCCGGATAATTATAACTAATAATAATTAAAAATTAAAAGCGCTCTAGGCACAAGCTTAGCATTTGACTCTTTGGCTGAGCTTTCCATGAGCAGCAGTGTCTTCCTCCTTCCTGCTTTAAGGACAGCCCAGTCTGTGCCATCCACCACTGCAGGGAGAGCAGGGCCTGGCTGGGCTTGGCCTGGGGGGACGAGAGGGAGGTGCCCGGTGACACCCAGCGGTGGCTCTGGGCAGTGAGAACCGACTGCTGGCACTGGAGTCCTCCCCAGATTGCCTCTCCTCCATCGTTTTCTGTTGCAGACACTTGCACCTTTCTGGCCTCAGTTTCCTTGAGTGTACAATGGGGTAGGACCTATTGCCTCAGGTTTTGTGAGGATGGACAGTTCATGGGCGGAAAAGCACTTGGTGAACACTTGGAATATAAAGCTTCCTGGAGGTAATTACCGTGCTTTTCAGTGTCCTGCCTTCCCCACTAGGTCAGGAAACCAGAGCCCAGCACAGCCTGATTTCCGTTAATCGTGGCAACATGGTGTGGCGTGCCCACACAGCCTGGCTGCAAATCCCAGCCCCGCTACCGAGTGGCTCTGTGACCTTGAGCAAGTCACTGACCCTCTCTGGGCCTCAGCAAATGGAGGGTAATGACAGTGCCTGAAAGGCCGTCAACTCCGGGTCTGGTCAGAGTCCAGGTGTGGCGAGCACCAGCCAGTGTTGTGGTCGCTGCTGCGACCCGTGGGCTTTGGTTCACTCCTTCACGACTCACGCCTTCAGCCTGTCATGTGTGGATGTGCTCAGTGCAGCCCACAAGATTTGCTGAGCACCTACTACGTGCCAGGTGTGTGCACGTTCTGGGGACACACAAAGGCCTGTGTCCCTCAAGTGCTGCCTGGAGAGGAATAGGGAACCAATGAGGACGAACGGGCAGAGTACTGATTCCATGTTTGCGGCGTAACCTAGTGTAATGTATGCATTAAAGCATAGCATCATAGCAACCATGCGGTGTGCTAAGTCTCACACAACAGGACCGCTGTACACAGCAGAGCCTGCAGCCGGGCCCCACGTGACATCGCAGGAGGCCGGGGCTGTGACCCTTCCTCTCTTTGTCTCCAGGCTTGTCTGTCTGTGTCTCTTAGTTTATTTACCCTTGAGTGGGGCAAGGCCTTTGCTGCTCACAGTAAAACGTATCACCCTCAGCAGCAGCGTCCTGTCTCACCACTGCCACCGCTTGGGGCAGCCGAGCCTCCCAAGGGGCCGTGTGTGCAGGTTTAGGGTCTACGTCTGGAGGAGACTGAGGGGTGGGCAGTGACTCTGCTTCTTGTCTTTCTGAGGCCCAGGCACAGGCCTGAGCCATTCACCCACTGTAGTAAAAGCGAGACAGCTTTCCCCGAGTGTTTGCTGGAGGCCCGATTCCATCTCTTCACGTGCGCAGTCTTTTGAGACCTCACAGTGACGATCTCCATGGCACAGATGGGTAAACTGAGGCTCTCCTGGGTCACACAGCTGCTGGAGTCGCGGGGCTATGAACACACACAGCCTGACACTAGTGTCTGTGTTCTCGGCCTCAGGGCTGGGGCAGTGCACTTGCAGTCGACTCTCAAGCCCTTAAGAGCCAAGGGCAGGCCTCTGGGTGCTGGGTGCTGGGTGCAGGCAGGCCTCACCTCCCAGGAGGGTAAGAGTTCCAGAAGGGGACTCGGAGATCGCCAGGCTCCTGGGGCACGTGGATGTCTTGCTCTGGGTGAGCTGCGGCTGCCGTGGTCACCACAGAGGGGAGCAAGGGAGGGGCGGGCCCTGCAGGAGCCCACGCCTGGCTGTGCTCAGATGCCCTTGCGAGCCCCGGGGCTCTGCCTGCTTGAGCGATGAAGTGTGCGGAGGCCCAGGTGGGGGCTGGGGGGGCTCCTCCCAAGGCCCGGCTCCGGGCAGAGATGGCACTTGGAATCGGCCTCCGGCTGCCCGTCTGCCCATTGGAGCCTGTCACTCATGCCCTAGGGCGGGGGGCCAACGAACTTTAGAGGGGCACCATGCCATCGTGACAGATGGGCATGGGGGCGCTGCCAGGAGCCTGAGGCCGGCAGCCATTGTGTGTGTTGTGAGCCCAGCCCCTCGCCGGCGCTGTCCCAGCCGGGACCAAATGCCTTCAGTTTCTTAGAACAATGATAATACTAAGAGCAGTGGGTGCCGTGTTGGTCCAAGGCTCCCAGAGGTTGGCACTGTACGAAGCCCTGCCCCCCTCATTGACTTAGACACAGAGGCAGCCCGACATACAGGAAAGACACAGGGCCTTGGGGGCCAGAGGGTGTGAATCTCAGTTGCTTCTTCAAGGTCCCTGTGACCTTGGGACATGTGACCTTCCCCCCGAGACTCACCGTCCTCACCCGGACAGCGGGCCAATGCTGCCTGTCCTGGAGGGTTAATGTGGGGGTGCAACGCACTGTTTGTGAAACACGGAACACAGTGCCCGGGCCCAGGAGGGCCTAACGGAGGGGGTGGCGTTGGGGGTAGAATTGATGTGATGTCACTGCCCCACTTTCACAGATGGGAGACTCAATATCACGTCCCACAGCTAGCAAGTGGCAGAGCAGAGCCTGAGGGGCAAGGAAGGGTGGGGGAATAATAACAGCAACAACCCCAGGCACTAAGGGGGGGCCCTTTGCATTGAGTATCCTGTGTTATCCTCATGACAGTCATTCGAGGCCAATGTTGTTGTTCTCTCCATTTTGCAGAGGGGGAGACTGAGGCACACGGGGCAGTGGCAGAGAAGAGATTTGAACCCAGGTAGCCTGGCTGTAGAGCCCGAGTGTTGAACTGCTGCCCTGATGCTGTGGGCAGGCTTTTTCCCATCGCAGAGCCCCAAGCGTGTTGAAAATGAGGTCTGCTTTGTCTCTCGATACCGTGGTCTGTCCGCTCAACTCGTTGGGGGTGGGCTGGCTTCCCCCTGCCAGGATGCCAGGGTCTGGGGGGCTGGGGGTGCTTGGCCCCCTCCAGCGGAGAGACCAGAACCGGGTGCTGTCGGCGGGAGCCTGGGCTGCACTCTTTGGTTGAGCAGGAACAATTACTAATGACATTTAGAAAGAAATTAATGATGAGAAATGCAAGTTGGCATTTCAGGAGCGCCAGTCCACAGCCCCACGTCAGCACTCACCGGAGAGGCAAGGGGCTGGGGCCGGCCGTGCAGGGGGAACGAGGAGGTGGCAGGAATTAATTTTGCTGTGTCAATAATGAATGTGGCCCCACTCGCTCTGCTTCTGGAGCTTAGACAAAATCAAGCACGGACCGACTGGGGCTCATCCAGGGCTGCAGCGAGATTCACTGTGTGCTGCGATATGGGCAAGGGTGGGTAACCGGTTCAGTGGGTGGGCGGGGGACAGCGAAAGGGGAAGGGTAGCCTTAGGACCGAGCCGTTTGAGCTCAGCCAGCTCTTACCAGCTACATAACTTAGCAAGCTGCTTTGCCTTTCTCTCTCTCTCTTTTTTTTGGCCACACCACTCGGCTTGCGGGATCTTATTACCCCAACCAGGGTTTGAACCTGGGCCCTCAGCAGTGAAAGCGCAGAGTCCTAACCACTGGACCACCAGGAAATTCCCTGCTTTGTCTTTCTGGGCCTCAGTTTCTTCATCAGTAAAATGGGACGTCAGTAAAATCGGGACACGTGAAGAGAACGTATGAAGACCAGGCAGCCCATTTTTGGCACATGACAGGCGCACAGTATATGGCAGCTATTACCCTGTTCCACGGACACGTTTTAAGATGCACGGCTTTTCTCATTATGACGGCTCTCACATTGGAATACCTCACGTGTGTGTTATAGTTTAATGGGTCATGTTTTTGTTTGCTTGTTGTCATGCATCAAATACGGAGCATCTTATATTCTCTGGGGTCTGAGAATAGATAAAAGACGGCATTGGTAGGAAGCATGGCGGAGGGTGAGGAGGAAGAAAGATGCTGAAATTGTCTGGGGCAGGGATTGGGTTTCCCAGTGGGAGCATGCCCACCCCTTCCTTCCCGTCAGGTTCTCCAGAATGAGGAAGAGGGGTCCCATCCAGCCTCCCCTCACACAGAAGGGAGAAGACACACACAGGGAAATGTCATTATCATAGTAACGTTGAGCATTTTTACAGTGGAGGTTAAAAACTCCTAGCCCATGACCCTGGGGAGTTTGGAACCTTTAAATGGTTGTCTATGTTTCAAAATGGAGATTTCCTATAATTATAGTGGCTACCGTTAATATAGTGCGTATTACGTGCCAGACGTTGTTCTTAGCACTCTATACATCAAGACGTTCTATCCTCACAATGCCTCCATTATTGAGGTAACTGAACTGAGGCACAGAGAGGTTAACTAACTCCCTGAGGCCACAGAGCTAGTCAGTCCTGGGCCTAGGCCACCAGCCCCAGATTCTGTCTCTTTACCACCACACTAAATGGCTAGATTTCTTGATTTTTATACAAATGAGATCTGGCAGCCCCCGGACCACAGTCCCGCATGGCAACCATCAGCTGCTGTCTTCAGACGCGGGGATGTGAGCTCTGGGTCAGCACCGCCCCCGACCTGGTCGGACTCACGCAGTTCATTACCCACCTGGGCTCTGAGTTTGCGGCCCTGTTGCGACACTTCACAGTTTGTAAATATTATCTTGTTGGGGCCTCCACAACCGGCAACCACTACAAGTGCTCTTTACTCCCACCATTTGACAGACCTGAAAACCGAGGCTGGGAAAGGGCGGTAAAGCTGGGAGGAGTGGGGCCCAGGGTGTGTGGGGAGTGTATTCTACCCATTCGGGTTTGGGTGTTTGAACAGGGAGGCAAGTGGGGCTCCCTGCTCTCCAGCTCAGTGACTGGTCCCCCCAGTGAAACCAGACGTGGATGCACAGGCCAACAGCTGCATCGTCGTGGCACCGTATCAGTCTCCCCACCCTTCCTTTTGAAGCTGCCACATCAAAAATGCGGGGTCATCCATGCTTTGGAGTTGACAGTGATGACAAAGCCTTGTGATTTGTAGTAATTATGACAATATTAAACATCTGTGTACCGTTTTACATATTGTAAACGTTTTTACATATGTAACCTGATTTGAAGCCCATAACAAGGCTATGAGGTCAGTATTATTTGTAAATAGGTACTTAGAAAAGTGAAGTGACTTGCCTTGGCTCACATACATATATTAGGTGGCTAAGGCAGGATTTGAACTCCAAAGCTCACTGTATTTCCACCGGTCCTTCTACCCTCCTTCCCGCTTATTTATTCGTGCACTCGTCTTTCCCCTACCATTCACTCATCTGCCACCCATCCATTTATCCACACATTGATTGATTCATCCATCTTTCCATCCATCCATCTAGTCGTCCATCCATCATCCACCCACTCATCTACCAACCATTTTTCCATCCATCTAGCTACACATCCATCCAGCCAGCCATCAGTATTGAGTGTTAAGTGCTGGGAACTACACAGCTTTCATGACACCTCCCTCATGTGCTCTTAATTCCATGCTTAACTGCTACCCATCCGTCCTCCCACCCGACAACTGCTTGTGCTCCCCCCACCCCCCACCCCCACACCTCTGATGAGGTGAGTGGGACGGGACGGACTGGGGGATCTAGATGATCCTTTGTTTGCCTCATGGAAACCATCGAGTTCTGGTGGTGGAAGCGAAGGCGCAGGGCAGACCCACTTGGTCAAGGTGGAGCAGGTGTGTGGGCAGTGATGATGCCTAGAGTTTGGTTGGAGGTTGAACCTGAGTGTGGTTGGAAGCTGAGGGCAGACAAGGCATTGCAGGCTGGGCCACAGTGTTCTTTAGCCCCATAGTGGGCCCAGCTCCCAAGGAGCCCTGCCTTTCTAGGTGGGTAGAGGTCACCCTTAGCCCTTTGCTTTGTACCAGGCTGGATGTCCTCTCTGAATGGACAAGGATGTACGCCCAAGTGTTTTCATAAGAACCTTCGCGATCATTAAATATAATCGGTCTCAGCTGCAGTTTTGATCGCTGGTGCGTGCACACAATTCATCACAGCAAATTAGGTCCGTCTTCAGAACTGGCCCTGCAGCCTGGGGGTCTGTCAGGGACGGGGCTGGGCCATGTGGGCTCCGGAAGCCATTCTGGGGGGGGGTGATGAGCCATGTTTTCTGAGGAGGACCCTCAGAATAATCTACCAGGACAGCTCTCCCTCTGCAGGGGTTAATTTTCTAGAAATTTTGAGGATGCAGGAAAGTTTTCTTTTTAGCAAAAATTTGGAAGAAAGAAGAAAAGGATGTGATGGAAGTTTTTAAATATCATTTATAAAACCTGAAAGCACTGGGTTAGCTGAGGGACCAGAACATATGTGTTCTGTATAATTAGTGACCGTGTGACCTAGATTTTCCGGGACGGTCCTGATTTCAAGTATTTTGTCCCAGCTATTGGCTGTTTGTCCTGGATTTTTGGCTTGTGAACTACGATGACTACATGTGGAGCTGAGTTTTCTTATCAAATTTTAATGAATAAATATTTAAAGCTGGAAATGCCTGGAAAGATTTCAGAAAAAATTAAAGGGAAAATTTCCACCCACTTTTTTCCCAACATGGCGAAATACGTCTGTGGGTATACCTCGTGCATGCTTCCCGTTCCCCCACTGAAGCAGCAGAGGAAACACTTCCGTCCAGCAGGGTTTGAAAACCGTCAAGGCCCCAGTCCTTTGGACTTGGCAGTAATTGCAGGGGAGGCCTCTCTGCCGTGTGGCTCAGGCCCCTGTGCTCAGGGCATAAAGCCCCTGGTTCTAAAGGTCTCGAGAGGTCCTCTGTTCTTCTGTGGCCCTGGGAGCCGTGCCATTGATGATAGCCATAGGCTCGGGCACCGCAGAGGAAAGCCCTGTGCATCACGGAGGTGGAAAAGGCCTTGCAGCCAATTCCGGCCAGTGATACGTCCCCTGGATGCTGTAGCTCCCACCTGTCCAGCCGAGGCTTCTACACGCCTCATCTCGCTGCTACAGTCTGCAACTTCCAGCTTCCAACTTCCAACCCTAGAACAAGAGACGTGGACTTCCCTGGTGGTCTAGTGACTAAGACTCTGCACTTCCAATGCAGGGGGCGCGGGTTTGATCCCTGGTTGGGGAACTAAGATCCCAGATGCTGCGTGACCAAAAGAAAAAAAAAAAAAGATGTCTTCTGTAGAACAAGAGACGTGAGGATTACAGTGCAGGATTGGCCCTGCATTCAGCTGTAGCATGCGACAGACATTTCATCCTCCCACCTGCCCGCTTACTCTGTAATATCCCACCCAATTTTTAAAAAAATTGTGGGAAAGTACACGTACATAAAGTTTACCATCTTAACCATTTTTTAAAAATTAATTAATTAATTTATTTTTGGCTGCATTGGGTCTTTGTTGCTGTGCACGGGCTTTCTCTGGTTGTGGCGAGTGGGGGCTACTCTTCGTTGCGGTGTGCGGGCTTCTCATTGCGGTGGCTTCTCTTGTTGCGGAGCACGGGCTCTAGGCGCGTGGGCTTCAGTAGTTGTGGCTCGTGGGCTCTAGAGCGCAGGTTCAGTAGTTGTGGCACGTGGGCTTCAGTAGTTGTGGCTCGTGGGCTCTAGAGCGCAGGCTCAGTAGTTGTGGCACGCGGGCTTCAGTAGTTGTGGCTCGTGGGCTCTAGAGCGCAGGCTCAGTAGTTGTGGCACGTGGGCTTCAGTAGTTGTGGCTCGTGGGCTCTAGAGTGCAGGCTTCAGTAGTTGTGGCGCGTGGGCTTCAGTAGTTGTGGATCGCGGGCTCTAGAGCGCAGGCTCAGTAGTTGTGGTGTATGGGCTCAGTTGCTCCACAGCATGTGGGATCTTCCCGGACCAGGGCTCAAACCCGTGTTCCCTGCATTGGCAGCCGGATTCCTAACCACTGCGCCACCGGGGAAGCCCTCCCTTAACCCTTTTTAAGCAGACAGTTCACTGGCACTAAGTACCTTCGCAGTGTTGTGCAGCCATCACCACCATCCACAGATCTTTTCCATCTTCCCAAACAGAAACTGTGTCCCCATGAGCCAGTGACTCCCCTCCCTCCCACAGCCCCTGGAAACCACCATTCTCCTTCCTGTCTATCTAGGCATCTCATAGAAGTGAGTCATACAGTCTTTGTCCTTCTGTGACCAGCTCGTTGCACTTAGCACAGCGTCTTCAAAGGATCCCTGGACTTCTAAGGGAAAAGTATAGCATGCCCTGGGCGGGGCCGCGGACATGGAGGAGAGGGGCAGCCCTGTTTCTTCTCCTCTCCCTGGCCCTGTCAGTGGAGGCTTTGCCTCACTACCGTCGCCCGTTGGCTGTCATTTCAGAAATACTGAGTTTTTAGCAAGCGCCGGGCTCTGAGCTGACACAGGGCCCAGCAGAGAATGGAGAGATGAGGTCCCTGCCTGCAGCTCATGGCCTAGTTGAGGGGCAGGGAAGCAGCCTGGTCACTGCAGGTTGAGGAAAGTGCTAGAAGGACACCTGTGCAGGCGAGAAGCTGCACCAAGACAGGGGCCCCTCATCATACGGGCAGGAAGGGCTTTCCCAGGGCATGGCAGTCAGATGCGGAGGAGACTGGGGAAAGTGGGGGGAGCCTCGGGGCAGTGGAGTGGCCGCCAAGAGGGCTGAGTGAGGAAGGAGCTTGGCCTGGGTGGGGAGCTGAGAGAAGGTGGTAGAGGCTGCGGGGCCAGCAGTCGCCGGACCTTATAGGGCTGTCAGGCCTGGGGTCCGGAGCCCGGATCTCTTCTGGGTGTGGTTGGGACCCACTGGAGGTTAAGCAGAGATCTTCCACTTCCCTGCTGCCTGGAAGAGAGAACCTGGGCCATTCCTCTCACGACACTTTGTACTCTCAGTGTCCCATCGCCATGAAGAGGAAGCCCTGGCTGGAGCCCGGGTCGTCGGCAAGCGGGGGCTTGCAGGGGTGTCCCCCTGGTGGTGTGGGTGAGGGCAGGTTAACCGCACTGTGTGGGGAGATGAAAAGCCAAAAATAACAATAACCGAACCCTGAACCACTGTGCAGCATGTTGTCAGTGTAACGTGTGTGTGTGTGTGTGCACACACGCCTGGGATGTGGGGTGTCCACGATTGTGCGTGTGATTGTCTGTGAGACTGTGTGTAAGTGCCTGTGGACTCTTCACGAGTGTGTGTGCACCTGCGTGCATTCCATTTTGGGGTGCCTGTGAGTGTGCCTGTGTGTATGTGTTCGGAACCCAACGGGGGATTATACAGAGATTTCCCACTTCCCCTGATGGGTGACCTCGGGGTGTCTGTGAGAGCGTGCATTTGGGGGTGGGCGTAGGTGCGGAGAGAGGAGGAGCCCTGTCATGCCACGCTGCATCCGTAAGTGCCCCAAGGGCGGTGCCCACACGATGCCTGGCTCTCTCCTTCTCCCCCGTGAGACACAGCGGGTGATGGGTGGGAGGATTCTCAAGTCCTTTGGAAGAAAGGGAGGCACAAGGGGATTATCATCAGACTCTTGAATGAGGTGCTTATGGAAAACTTATGCTCTTCTCTCTGAGTGGTTGAGGGAGGGGCTACCTGCCCCCCCTCCCCAAGATGGCCATTTTGACGCTCCTGTGTGACCCCAGGGAAGGCGGGTTTCCCAGGTTTGCTAGCACCTGGCGCACCCAGAAACCCTTAGGCTGCATGGTGGGCCCCGCCCTCAAGGCAGCGGTACCCAGGGCCTGGGGGACCACGCTGGCCTCAGCAGAGCTTCATCTTCTATGCTCCATCCTCTTCTCCAGAACGTAACCCTGGAGGGTCCCACATCCCACTCCCTCAGGTGAGGACCCTAAATAATGACGGGCCACGTGCCATCTAATAGCACTGCCCACCTTCCCCCCACCCCGGGCATCAGCCAGTCAGTGTACTGGAAGATATCTCGAGCATCCTGAGGGCCTCGCAAAATACCAGCGGCCTCAAACTGGCAGCCCGTGGGCCACATTTGACCTACAGACATGTTTTCATTGGCTGCATCACGCTTTAAATATCAAATGTTTTATTTTTTTGCGGTACGCGGGCCTCCCACCGCTGCGGCCCCTCCCACCGCGGAGCACAGGCTCCGGATGCGCAGGCTCAGCGGCCATGGCTCACGGGCCCAGCCGCTCCGCGGCATGTGGGATCTTCCCGGACCGGGACACGAACCCGTGCCCCCTGCATCGGCAGGCGGACTCCCAACCACTGCGCCACCAGGGAAGCCCTTCCCACACCATTTTTAATGGAGTTTCAGCACCTCTCCCTCGGTCTCTCCCCAGGCTCTGGTGGCCTGTACGCTTCGGTTCCTGCCCTGCTCTGGCAGGATGGAATCCTATCTTTCAGAGGTCTGACTCAGGCTCTTTGGGGGCAGGGGGCCATGTCTTAATTCATATTTGAGATGAACCCCAGGGTCTGGTTCCAAGCAAGCGCTTGGCTAATGTGTTTAGAATGGACTTCCCAGTGACCCGTGACAGGCCAGTGCAGTGTCCCCACCCCGGAGGGGCCAGAATCCACAGCAGGGAACTAACTTGTGGTCGCCTGGCACACCACAGCCCAAACCCTTGATTCTCGGTCCTTTGTCCCAGGTTTGCTGGGCACCCTGTCCCTGAGGGACTCCCATCTCCCTTTGGAGAACCAGCAACAGTGGTGGCCAGATTAACTTGGGACTCGGCGCCAGGCTTGTCGCTGAGGAGGGGCACATCTATAAGCAGCCCTGGAAAGATGTCACCCTCCTCTGCCCGTGACACAGCCGTAAGCCCTCATTTTCCCTCGCACAGCTGCTACCTAAAGTCGAGTCGCTGGCCTGCGATCGGGCCCCTTTGCATTCTGAAGCGCAGATCCCCAGAGTCCTCGGGGCCTCTGGGCGGGTGTTATTAGTTCCCTTGTTTTGTTGGGTGACTCTGAATGGGAGCCTGTTTATGGGCTGAGTCCTAATAGAAGGCTTCGGTTGCCTCCTCATAATCTATTCTCTCGTGGGTTTTATTTCCGAAGCACAGCCGTACAGAACCTGCCCCCTTGGGAGTTTCTTGGGCTTTTTTTTTTTTTTCACAACAACATTTTCTCCCACATTTTCACTCAAAGGAAGATCTTTTTCCCACTCACGGGACTGGTTGTTGGCCAAGGCCACCTGCTTTGGGCTCTTGGGTCCTGGGTGCTGCTGGGCACTGGTGAGAGGGGTTTACAGGGGGTCGTTGCTTGCCCACCCGGGGTCCTTAGAGCAGCAAGGAGAATGAAAGAGAGCAGACAGTCAGCTCCTTTGGGGACACGTCCAGCAGCAGCAGTCAGGGTCACGCGGCTCTTCCTCACATGGCCCCAGGTGACGAGGTCCCCGAAACCGCTTCTGCTCTGGGTTCTGCCAGAAAGCAGTAGATCCCCCCAAAGCCAACCCGCTGCTCCTTAGAAGCTGGAATCTCCCTCCACGCCAGGAGTTCCGGATGAACTGAGGCTCTCACGTGAGAGACAGACTTCCCCAGCTAAGCGGGTACGACGTTCACTTCCTGCTGCTCTGGACTGGCAGACGACAGCCTGTCTGGCTGTCTGGGAGGCAGGGTCAGGGAAGCCCCACACACGTCCCCACGCGCAGAGGAGCTGCCTTGGCCTCATAGGCTTTGTCCCCGGACGGTGGGTCACCAGCTTCACTCAGGACCCTCCGATGCCAAGGACGGGTCTCCCTTCCACACGGGCGAACCTCTCCTTGCCCTCTGTGCAAATGGGCAGCCTCCGGCTTGCTTGGTGGGCCCAGGGGGACGTGGGGCGCATACACGTCAGGGCCCGGGTCCCCGGGAGAGCAGCTGCGTCACCGGGCAGGCATTTAGGGGGAACCTCAGCCATCACTCACTCCTAATTTTCATGACGTGCATTAGCGAAATTGTGCTGTGAGTATTCATTCAGTGCTGTTCATGGTGTGCTCTCGAGTGCGCTTACCGTTTGTCAGAAGTGCAAACTAGTGAACATACGAGGCTTTAAGACAGGCCATCTGTTCGTCTTAGACCCTTGGACAATTGTCAAACGGTTCTAAAAATAAGTGCTCACTAGCAGAGAGGGGCTGCCCAGGTGATACACAGCAGAGGGGGAAGCAGGGCCGCCTGCACCTGTATCCTCCCCAAAGGGAAAGATACAGTCGTGTGCTGGGGATGGGTGGGGGCCCGAGAAGGGAGCAGAGGGGGTGAGAGCCTGAGGGCCCTGCCGATAGGCCTTTCTGGCTGGAGGTGTGTGCGTCTCCCTGTTCCTCGCCTCTCGTGTAACTCCGCAGCTCAAGTACTTTCGATGGCTCCCCGTGGCCCAGATTTAAGGGCAAGCTGCCTCGTCTGGCATCAAGGAGCCTCATCAATAAGACCCCCTCCTTCCTTTCCAGGCTTGTCTCCACGGCACATACCCCGTCCTTCTGCCAAGCTGAATTATTCATTGTTCCCCCAACATATGTTGCACTTTTCACATTTCACAGGCAGGAGAGGGCTGTGGTGAAGGGTGGGCTCTGCATACAGACCGCACAGGTGCAGCTCCCGCACCACCATGAACCAGCTGCAGCACCTCCACTCTGTGCCTCAGTTTTCTCATCTGTAAAATAGGGATAATGAGAGTATTTAGTCCCCAGGGCTGTCGTGAGGCTTAAATGAGTTACTGTAAGTGAAGAGTTAAGAATGACATAGTGAGCTCACGATGAGTGTTAGCTGTGATCGTCATCAGGATTCTTCACACCTTCAGCCTTTGTCTGGGTGGTCCCATCTCCCTGGAAAGCGAACACACACACACACCAGTGCAAATCCTAACCCGAGCCGTCCTCAAAGGGCAGCTGGGAAGCCAACTTTTTCCTTAAGCTCCCCCCAATCAGAAATGTTCTCCCCACAGTTCCTTTTTTTTTTTTTTTTTTAATTTTATTTATTTATTTATTTTTTTGCGGTACGCGGGCCTCTCACTGCTGCGGCCTCTCCCGTTGCGGAGCACAGGCTCTGGACGCGCAGATTCAGCGGCCATGGCTCACTGGCCCAGCCGCTCCGCAGCATGTGGGATCTTCCCGGACTGGGGCACGAACCCACGTCCCCTGCATCGGCAGACGGACTCTCAACCACTGCGCCACCAGGGAAGCCCCCACAGTTCCTTTTTGTGAAATCTCACCCCCTCCTTCAGCCGTGAGCTGGTAGCAGGCCAGGATGTGCCTCTCTCTCTCTCTCTCTCTCTCTCTCTCTCTCTTCCGTCTAGCACACACAGCCAGGCTCCGTGTTTGTTAAACAAATAAATAACAGAACCTCGCTTAGCCTGAACACGGCTGCAGTGTTAGCCCGAAGGATCTGCCTTTTCCCCTGGAAACGAATCCTCCCGTGGTTAAGGCAGGTTCTTGGACTTGGTCCCTGCTCCTGGAGACTGCTCCTTGTGACACCAGCCTTGTGAGAGCCACTGGGGCTGAAGCCGCCAGGGAGTGGCTAGCGGTAGGCAGCGGGGAGAAAGGGGATTAACCGCAGCCTCTTTCCCAACCTAGAGCCAGAGGGAGGTGATGTGGCGAAGCCAGGTGGGCTCTGCAGCTAGGGCTGGGTGAGCAGGGAGGGTGGGATGCTCTGGGTATCGGGGCTGTGTCCTTGTGCCCTTAAGTCTGCCACAGGGAGGTGAGGCCCGGCCCCGGGACCAGGCCTTCTCTCGTGCCCCTTGAGAGTAAGGGGCTGTGAGTCCAGGCCGCCCCCATTCACTGTGGACTGTGAGCTTCTCAAGGGAGAGGTTGGGGCTCCACCTCCGTGTGTCCGGTGCCCGGCTGGGGCCTCCGTGAACCGCTGTGGAAGGGATGAGCGAATGAGTGAATGACGGGATGAGTGCACACCTCCTCCCTCCTCCACAAAGTCTCCGTGAGGCTCTTCGCCTCACCAGACGTCCCACTGTTCCCTGGGGGGAGGGAAAGCAGTGAATTGTGGGTACAGAGGTTGTAGCCAGGGGGCTGGTGGGGAGGGGGCAACGAGGAGAGGACCTTTATTAGACGCTGCTGTTCCAGAGATAGGACCATCCAAGGTGCTGCCTTCTCCGGAGCGGTACTGAGATCTCGCCAGCCCCGGGGACACACAGAAGGAGGAGCTGGCAGAGGGATCAGTCTGTCAGACCTCCAAGAATCCCCCACTGCAAGCCCCCAAGCGTGTTTGGTGCCATGGGGGTACAAGCAGGGAGCAAACAGCCCCTCGTTCACGGAGCTCCCTGTATCTTGGACACCGTTTATGACAATGTATGTAGCACTTACTCTTGGCCAGCCTGGGATAAGTCCACACACATTATCTCCTGAGTCCTCAGGGCATCTTAGGAAGTGGGCTCTGTTATTTCTGCCCCACCCCCCCAAGCCCCCAGAGGTCAGGGAACTTGCTCAAGGTCACATGGCTAGTAAGTGGCAGAGCCAGGATTCAAACCCAGGACTCAGCCCATCTCAGCCCATAAGGGCTTGCCCCCTGCCTTGGGATCACTCAGGGCAGTGGCTAGCACAAATGGGGCACTTGCAAAGGACCAGGCGAGGTGCCAGGACTTTAGAGATATTTTGTCATCAGCGTGGCTGGAGCACAGGAGGGGCAGCTAATAATGACCCGCAGTGCAGAGAAACCCTGTCCAGCCCGTGCCCGTGCATCTCAGGATGTGCAGAGCAGTCTCTCATTGCCTCACAGGCAGTGTTTTCCAGGCCACCAGGCAGCCAGCATGTTTAAGCACCACTAGTCTTTTCTCCTTGACTCTATGGTGAGTGGACATCAAAGGGAGACCAAGCAGGGTCCCAGACCAAGGGACAGAACACAAGGCCAAGACCTGGAGAAGAAATCCTGATTGCCGACCGGGGGGGACACACCAGTGTGTGTGTGTGTGTGTGTGTGTGTGTGTGTGTGTGCGCATGTGGTGTGTATGCATGCCTGTGGCAGGGCATGGAGGTGTGTGGAGCCAGGGGTGCCTCCTGGGGCTAGTGAATGGGCCCCCCACCAGAATCTCCAGCTGCCCCATGCTAGGGTGTGTCTGTGCTTTGGGAAGGATGGTCCAGCCACAGACTCTGTGATCCTGATGTTCCCTTATTGCCCAACATACACCCTGGCTTCACTCCAAATGCAGGTTATTTTACTGCTGAATTCCTAGCAACAAGTATGGTGGTGTCACCCAGGGATTTAGTAAAGGTTTTCTGAATGAACGAATGAATGAGTGAATGAGTGAATGAACAGCCATGTAAATGAACGTGAGGGTGTGGGATCCTCACCTCAGCCCTCTGCGGATGACTTCCACAGAGACGGTTCACCAGGGCCCCAGCTAGGGCCCGAACTCTCACCCGTCACTTACTGGTATCCCGGGGGCAGATGGCCCAGTGCACCAGGCAGACGTGCTTGGAGCAGGCGCTACCGGAAACCTCCACCAGGAGAGCCGCACTGGCTCTGCCGGGAGAATGGATCTCGGCTGCAAACCCGTGCCAGCCACCCACCTTCCGTTCTCCCATTTTATTTTTCTCACCTGCTCCTGGGCCCACACGTGCATCTCCCTGGCAGGCAGAGAGGCCCGTGTGGATGCCAGCACCGCCCCTCCCCCAACCCAGGGACCTCCCAGTCCTTGCCGGCTGCCACCCCTGCCCCAGCCCCGGCCTTTATGATGCCGGGAAGTGTTCATCTGCGGGGTTGGTAGCATCTTTAAAAAACGATTTTCTTCCTTCTCTGAAGGGACTAAATATAGCACAGGCATAAACAGAGAAATAGACATTAAGCCAAAATGCCCTTGTGAGAACCATGCCGGGTGGAAGGAACTCTCAGAAGACTTGACGAAGCTCCCTCATCCCTCGAACCAACCGCAGCTTCAAGCCTTGGGGGAAGCAGCCATGGGTTTTTAGGGTTATTGAATTGTGCCGCCCGCCAGTGGCTCCGCCGGGAGCTGCTCAGTGCACAGGTATGCTGGCGATGGGTGAGTCCTCGTGACAGTCCCTGCCACCCCCTCTGCCCTTTTCGAGACTGGGCCCTGGGCCTGTGGAGGAGCTGATGCCGTCCTGGCTGAGCACAGGGGCTTCTCAGCCACCCCCATACTTATTGGGTGGCCTTGACCGGGCTCCCTCAGAGCCACCATTCTGCACCCTTAAGCCCACAACCGTCGTTTGGGTGTCTGTGTGCCTCTAGGCATCCCCCCCACCCCACGCAGTCAGGCTCCTCGAGGGCCGAGCCCAGCTGGAGTCGTCCCCTCCCTTCCACTGTGCCCGTCCCAGAGCACAGCACCCAGCAGGCATTTCACAGCGCAGTGCTGAATGAATTCTGCTGCCTGGCCCCCTCGGGGCATCAGGTTTCCACGTTTCCATCTGCTGCGACATCCTGGGCTTTTGTTCCTGTAGAGCTTCAGGTAAGGAGGTTTTACCCTCTTTGAGGAAGTTCTTCCTTGAGTCTAACTGAAGACCCGCCAGCTACTGCCCTTTAAGAGAGAATGCCACTGTTGTTTGCACCTGAGAAGTGGCATTTATCCTTGAACTGTCCTAACCAGCAGTCCTAGGTGTAGGTTTCCATCACCAGGATTTCTGTGCGTGGCTGAGCCAGTGTGGACCATGTGTGTCACACCAGCCCTGTTCTTGGCATCTTGGCAAGAGGCTGCTTCATTATCCAGAGAGCCCTGGACATCCGCCTTGTCCCGTGTTGCTGGTGGTTGGTCCTGAGGACTTTGTGAAGATCAGAAATCATCTGGTTTTCTGCTGCTTATGAAACAGAGTCCACATCCAGGGGCCTTCAGGGCTCCCAGCAGTCTTCCCCGTGACCTCTGTGCTGGGATCGCCCCACTGGTGCCTGCATCTGCCGAGCTTACTGCAGCCTCCATACCTTCGTCTATGCTGTGCCCTCCTCTTGGCATGTCCTTTCCCCTTTCCACATACCTACATCCTACCCATATATTTATTCATTTATTTATCCTTCCATTGATTCAAAAACATTTACTCAGTGTCTCGTTGGTGCCAGAGCCTCGGAACCATAATTTGAGAATGAGGAAAGGGCTATACGTGTTTACCTTTCTAATATCCCTCCTCTCCCTCCTCCCCAACCCCCCACAAATCAAGAAGGACCGGACCACACCCGGAGAACCCGGGCCACGTGGCACTGTTAACTCGCTGGCTGTTGGCAGGGTGGGAGAGGGAGACCACCACGTCGTTCCTGGCAGCTGCGCCTGCTGCACCACCGCTGGGCATGGGAGGCCCGGGGGTCCGGTCAGCACAGTGTGCAGCCCTGGGCCAGGTGCTGGGGCCAAGAAAGGAAGTGATGCCCCGCTGCCTGCCACTCAGCAGAGGCGGCCAGGCTGGCCCTCGGGAGGCACATAGGTGTGGGGGCCGTGGGCTGGAGGTTCCTCGAGCAGCTGCAGAGATGGGAAGCGCCGTGTCCCAGAAGTCCCAGAGGACTTCACGAGTAGCATGGTTGGGAGGAGAGAGGAGGCAGGAGCTGAATCAGCAAAGGCTTGGAAGCTAGGAGGGTGGTTTGATGTAGGGTGGGCTCAGCTCCCCGCAGGACTGGCTGGCTGGCCGTGCACAAGTGCAGGGAGAGGTGCCTCGGCGGCAGGGTGGGCGCTCCCATGGAAACCGCCGCATCCCATCTGTGGCCTCAGACAACCTGCCTTGTGCCTCTGGGTCCCTGACAAGCCCACCGAGGTGCCAGGCTGCTGGCAGAGTCTGTGCTCATGTCTGGAGAGTTCAGATGATCCGCAGACTGGGTGCCCACGAAGGCGCAGGGCACTGTGGGAACCCTGCCTTCTCACCCAAGCCCCTGGCTCTCTTGGATTCTAGTTGCCACCCCTCCTGCTTCCTAGCTGGATGTCCTTTGACCCTGTCTGAGCCTCAGTTTCCTCATTTTACCACGTCCTACCTTGTAAGGCTGCTGTGAGGATCGACAGATGTGCCTGCAACCACACATAGCATGTGTGCTTGCCAAACTCTGGCCACGTGGTCCGGAGCCCAAGGAAGGAGGGCAGTAGTGGTTGGTGTACTGTGTTTCGGGAGTCAGCGGGCATCTGCTGTGTGAGGACGGGGCGCTGCCTCTCCCTGGCCGTGAGCTTACCGGAGGGGCTGGTGCCATCGCCGGGAGGCAGCAGCCGTGCCTGCCGTGGGAAGGGGCTGCCACCGGGGCCCTGGGCCGGGGAGCGGGGGTGGTCCCAGGCCTCCCGGCGTGGCTGCGGGCATCCTCTGGTCACCCTGACCGCCCAGACCCGCAGCCTGGGAGAGAGACGCAGCGCCACGCCTGACCCCTGGTGGTCATCGGCAGAGCTGCAGGTGCGGCTCCCAGCCCCGGCGGAGTGGCTGCGCTGGCGGGGCGCCCACTTCTGGGGAGGCTGCTCCCCGTCTCTGGGGGTCCTGTGCTGCCCCCGAGCAGGCCGGGTGGATTTTGTTTCCTTTCTCCAGGTGTCATGAGGTCGAATACCACCTGAGGCTTTGATGAGATCGGTGTGGATTTGGAACACAGACCACTGAAAAGAAACAAAAAGATTGTGGGCTCTTAGAGGCCAAATCCCAGCCCCAGGCCACTAGCTCCCGTGGAAACAGACCTACATTGCTGGCCTGCTCTGGCTGGTGTGAGGGAGGAGATACCGTGGGCTGTGGTGAGAGGGAAGCGTTTGGCCAGAGGGGCCCACCCGGGCCCTGGATTCCCAGGCGGATTCGGACAAACGACACAACAGCCTTCTGGCCAGAGCACCGTCTCACGATGGCACAGGCAGCCCCCTGCCTCGGCCACAGGCACCAAGCCGCCCACTTCCTCAGCATGTCCGTGCCACTCGGGTGTTTCCTGGCTGGAGAACTGCATGGCTCATCTGCTGTCTCCCTGAACTAAGCTCAGAGCAGCTCCCCAGAAGGCCCGAGAAGGAGATCTGGGGGAAGCCTGCAGGCGATCAGATAATTTCCTCCTGATCGTTAGAGCAAAAGGGAGATGGAGAGGTGAACAGGGATGTTTTTAATTCCCACTACCTCCCCAGCATTTCCCCTCTCTCTTCATATAGCCAGTCCCCACGGTACGACCTGAACGGTCTAAAAACAAAAATTCGTAGGGAGCCCAGGTTGGCAGCAACAGGAACCAATCCCCAAGCCCCAAATCAACGTGGCGTCTGGGCAGCTGCGTCCCCGGAGCACTTTTTCCTTGTTGCATTTTGTTTTGTAATAAACGAGATGCTTTTCCGCGGCTCTCGGCGTAAATGCACTGAGTGGGAGGGGACAGGCACGCTCTCCATTCTTCTGCCCTCATGCGTGTCCCTTTTCTTCGCCTTTGCAGAACCACACGATGAGCCAGCACGCACAGTGAGGGACCGCTCGACAGGACACCTCTCCGCAGAAGGCTTGCCGGAGACGCCGTGGGGAGGGCCATTTGAACATTACATCCAATCAAAGTGTCATTTGCAACCCAGATGTAAAACTCTAATGATTTGGCCATGAGGCGCTGCTATTATAAGCAGCTGGAAATGAATATTAATGGCAGAGATTAAAAGTATTCCATGCTCAGTATTTTTTATTGTCCTGCTACAGCTAGTGTGCTTTTAGAGTTTCCGCTGCAGACTACGTTTCTAGAGTTAGAGAAACCTGCTTTTTGAGGCTATTGTCCTTTGTTCCTTCATGTATTATATTGATAGTTTTTTAAAAAAAGAATTAGTGTGATTTTTTTGCTTTGCTTCTTTTTTTTTCTTTGTTTTTCTTTCCCCCCTTTCGGTTAACTACTTTTTAATTGCAATTCTAGGTAATTGTGCATCGTGATGTGATTGCTTGGCTATTGTCTGAATATTTCCTTTTCATTTTTTAATTAAAGACTAATGCTTTGATTGGATTTGCCAGTTCACCGGACAGTGATTAAAACTATGTAATGAATATAATCGGTTTCAGTGCAACTGGATGGTCTGCTTTTAAATGTGACTTAATCTGACTGCAGTAACTAGTACAGTTCAATAAAGGGAATCCATGCGATTAGCATCCGGCTGCTTGGTTCTCTCCTCCGCAGCCCAGGGCTGTGTGAGGGCTGTCGTCACCTACGGGGTGTGTCCCTGTGTGAGTTCCCGTGGATCACACGTGCACGTGGGCACCGGCACACAATGGACCCAGCTCCCGTCGGGTAGGAAGAAGCCTAGTCATCTAATGCACACAAGACTGGATGAGCTGGCACGAGGCACGGAAGTCAGAGTGGGAAGAACCTTTAACTACTCTGATCTTCTCATTTATGGATGGAGAAGCTGAGGCCCAAGGATAAGCGAGCGACTGCACTGAGGCCACGGGATAGGTTGGTAGGGTGGCTCACGTTCATCCACGTCGTCTCTCCCCCTTGGGTGTGGCTTTCCTGGCTGCTGGATGAAGCCGGTCACGTGGTTAACCCTTACCTTGCCAGGACCCCAGGCAGGACCTGGATTCTAGTTGTGGCCAAGGCATGGGGATTGGACAGGAGTTAGGGAGGGCTGCCCAGCCCCATGCGCTCCAGAGCTGGGGGCTGCAGAGTGAGCCAGGCAGGAGCAGCAGTCTCCCAATCACAGAAATCAGTGGGATGTGGAAGTGCTGAGACCAGTGGCTGCAGCCAGGACTCTACTGGGGCAAGCGAGGTGCCTAGGATGCAAAATCTCGGGGTGGGGGCCCGCTCTCAGGGGCCCCGAGAATGGACACTTCCTGACACTTTGCACCCTTAGGTGCCTTGCCTGCCTCACCTCCTCTCGGTCCTGCTGGCGCCCCAGGACCGACCCAGCAGACTTAGCCTCCCACATGCCTGTCCTCCCATGCCTCCATCGTGCTGGTGCTCAGCCAACTTGCCAATCAGAGGCCAGGGCTTCAGAACCTGCACGGGGAAGCCCTTCCTTGTTAACTTTTCACAAGGGGCAGGAAAATCGGTTATTACCCTCTGTAGAGCGGAAATGAAACAGGCAGACAGATTGCACCTAATTATAATGTAATACTAAGTCATGGCGTGGAATTTGGAGCAATTATCCCCAGCATCTTCTGACTCCCATATCAAGGGGCTTCTGTAAGAGTTCCCCTTGCTGCCGCCCCATGTAATGTTCTGACATGGGTGGGGCTGTTGCTTTTTCTAAAGGTATTTTATGCCTGCGAATCTCAGAGTGGACTCCTGCCACTGCTGGACAGAATGCGGGCTCCTACCTCCTGGAAGCCAAAGGTGGTGAACTCCAATTTTTAGTCCTCTAGAGACTTGGCCATTTTAGGGGAAGACCTCAGGGTAGGCATCAGTGTTCCCCAAAGTGTGGCCGGCCACAGGCTGGGGCTGGGGTAGGCTTCCCTGAGTCCACAGCCAAGCCTGTCTTTCAGAAGATGCAGTGACTGTGGGCAGGACCAGCGTGTCCCGGGGGCTTCCCAGATCACCGTCTCTGGGCCCTCTCCAGGCCCGATTTATCCCGAACCCCATGGAACCCAGGTGAGTCCTCAGTAAGTACCAATAGAAGATTTGATTTGACAGTTGGTGGCGTAGGGCTAAATTAGTCACTGCCCCCATTAAAAATACAGCGGGGGGTTTAAGAGCTTTTCTCGCCATGTGGGAATCAGCAGCGAAGCCGGCGGATGCCTTGGGTAAGGAGAGAGGCAGCCTAGGGGACCGCGAGGTAATGAGGTTTATGGCAACGACGAGGCAGCCGGGGAACCCCACCGACTCCCCCCTCACCCCTGCCCCATTGTTCTCGGGCTGGCTGTGCCCCTGCTGCTTCAGCTGAGAGCCCCTCGTGACTCTGTGCGGGGAGGGGGCTTGTAGGGGGGACATGGCGGCCCTTACTGGGACTGGTATTCGTCACCATCAGGAAGTACTGGGTTGGGGGGTAGTGCAGGGCTATAAACCTGTGCTTTGGGGGCCCCCCACTTCTAGTCAAACGGTTTGGAACTGGAATGAGCCACTTTATCTCTCAGTTCTGCAGGATCTCAGAGGGTCCCTGGGAGGCTTCTAGAAAAGGATGCCTACAGGAAAGGAAGGGCTGAGTACAGAGAAAGACCCGGAAGTGGCACGGTTATTGTTAGGAGGACGATGAAGCCAGGCATCCCACATAGGCGTGGCCCCTTTCAGCAGAGGGTGTGATGGAATCAGCCACCAGGAGCTTGGATACTGGAGCAGGGTTCGGCAGTGGGAAGTGGGCGAGGTGACTGGAGGCCTAACTTCATTGGTGCTGGGTTTGCATGTACAAATCACCAGTTTCTAGTGGCTCTGTGGGCTGGAGGAATTTAGCCCAGGCTGAGAAATGGACCAGGTCCCCTGGGCCACAGATCCCTGTCATTGGCTTCCTGCCTAGAGCTTCTGGAAGCAGGTGGATAGGGGTTTTGGTCTCAGTAGAGAAGCTGCCATAGGAAGAACCTTCTCGAGTTGCCCTAGCGATAGAGAGTCGTCTTCCTAAACTCATAGTATGTTTAATATTTAACTTTCCACCTGCTTTTTTATTCCCTTCTAAAGCATGCATTCTTAGGGCTGGGGCCTGCACCTACAGGTGTTCAGTTAACAGGACCAAGACTTTGATCCGTTCATTCATCCATCTGGCAGATACTTACGGAGCTGCTCCTGTGTGCCAGGCACTGCGCAGGGTGCTCGGGATATAGGGATGGATGGGTGATGGGAAGCTCACAGTCACGTGACAGCCAGCTAACAAACAAGCACGCCACTGAACATCCAGCAGCGCACGGTCACGAGTGCTGCGATGGGAAAGGGCCAGACTGTGCGAGATGCATGGGACACCCACCTTAGAGGCAGGGGCACGTCAAGGACGGCCTCGCTGAGGATGTGACTTGTGTTCCGGCCAGAAGATCGAAAGGAACTCTGCAGTCCAAGAGCGGTGGGAAAAGTGCAGGGAACACTAAAGCCCCAAGCCGGAAACGAGCTGGAAGTATCCTTAGGGATCTCTGGTTGTACTAGGTTTCAATTTTAGATGGATTAAAACAAGCCCGCAGAAATTCAGAATCTTGTCCAAGGTCACACGATTCAGCATAGAATTGAGACTATAATTTGGGTGTCCTGCCTTCTAGCCTTGGGTGTCTGACTCCCCTCTGTGGTCATCTTCTATTTGTTGTAGGGCAAATTGATTGAATAATAATTATTATTATGAATAAAATGACATACTATGTAGGAAAGACTGCTGGCTCTCCTTCTTTTCCTTAGTCAGTTAACTCTGATTTTTATCTGAGCGCACATTACCTTGGAGAGGAGAAGGGTCAGATAATATACCCTATCTGTCCTAGAAGATGGGCGTGGCCATATTACTACTGGTGGTCATATTGGTTCTGACAATGGGATATAAATAAGGCGGTATGTGTAAATTCTAAGAATTATCCTTAAAGAGAAGAAATGAGCTCATCCACTACTCTTCTTGATGACTGGAATGTAGATGCAATAGCTGGAGCTCCAGAAGCTATTTTGAATCATGAGGTGAAGTGGAAATGGAAGCCATACATGGGTTGAGCAACAATATAGAAGGAATCTGGATCTCCAACAGTGCCAAATGTGTACTAGCTCTGTCCTGCTTCCCAAAAGACTTCTTGATCTTGAGAGAGAAATAAACTTCTCTCTTGTTCAAGCCATTATTATTTGGGTTTTTCTGTTATAGTTGAATCAATTCTTAACTAAAACTAATGGAATACATACATAGATGGCTTCCAAGTAAGAGCAAACTTAGAAGTTTCAGGGAAAGGGTATGGGATGGGTAAAAATATCTGAAGGCTAAGAGATCTACTTCAGTGACATACTATAATCAATATCTATTTGGCTCATAAGTGCATGGGTCTGGGCTGATCTGGGCTGGGCTGGGCTTAGCTTGGCTAATCTGATCTGGGTGTCTGGCTGTGGGTGACTGTGGGATGGCCTTGCTGAGACGACTGAGCTACCTCAGCCCTGCTCTCCATGTTTCATCCTCGGGCAGGGTAGTCTGAGCATGTTCTTCTCATGGCATTGGCCAAGGGCAAGGGCAGAGCAAGTCCAATTGTGCAAGCACTTCCAAGCTTCCACTTGTGAATCATGTTTACTCACACGCCCAATCTTAGACTCAAGGGAAGGGAAATATACCCCACCTGCTGATGGGAAGAGCTGCAAGATTCCAGCACAAAGGGCTGGATTCAGGGAGGGACGGAGAATAGGGGTCATTAATATAACTAATCTGCCACAGAACTGAGAGGCTCCTCTCTCTCCTCCCAAGGCAAAACCTGCTGGTACTTATTAGGTACCATGACCACAGCTTAGGAAACGAACAAACCGAGGTGGTCCACCTTAGTCTTGATGAGTTGGACCTGGCCTTTGGAGAAGAGAGAGGCACCTGCAAAGGACTGATCACCCAAATGCTTGTTAGCAAGTTCACAGGGCCACTAGTTTTACAATTTACAGTTGATTTTGGTTTACTCAGGCTTGCCCGGAGAGTGAGCAAAGATGGCTGGTGTGCTCAATTTCTAAGAAGGGGAGAAAACTCCCACCAATTAGCAAAAGCCAAACATTTACAACTTTGCCTTGCCTGGCCTCTCTCCAGAAGTACCAAGTAGGGTGTAGTTTGCCATGTACACCCCTGGCTGTGTCCTTCTTCCATGCCTTCACCCGGGATGCTCCTTTTCCTAAAATGCCCTTCCCTTCTTTTTTACCTGGTTAGCTTCTACTTTTAAGCTCAGTTCAGGTGTCTAATTTTCAGGGCCAAGACCTGGGTGAGGTGAGTGAAGCACCCGCCTTGGGTACAAAATCTAAGGGGGAACCAAAAAGCTCAGTAATCAAGATAAACAATATTCAACGCAATATATTTTTTAAAAAATCAAATTGGCAAACTATAGCCAGCAGGCTGGCAACCTGTTTTTAAAAAAGCTTTATTGGAACAGGGCTGGGATTAGGGTGAGGCAATGAGGCAGCACTGTGCACATGTAGCACTGGATCCTGTCATTACTAAAAATTTTGCTACTTTGTTCATTGTGAACTTTTTGCATTAATTTTGATTTTTTAAAAATCATTGCATTAGGGACTTCCATGGTGGTCCAGTGGTTAAGAATCCGCCTTCAAATGCAGGGGACACGGGTTTGATCCCTGGTCGGGGAACTAAGATCCCACAAGCTGCAGGGCAACTAAGCCCATGCGCTGCAACTACTGAGCCCATGCCACAACTAGAGAGCCTGCATGCTGCAGCTACAGAGCCCATGCGCTCTGGAGCCTGTATGCCCCAACTAGAGAGAAGCCCATGCACCGCAATGAAAGATCCTTGCTGCAACAACTAAGACCCAATGCAGCCAAAAATAAATAAGTAAATATTAAATTAACAAAACAGAAATTAAACAAGTCTCTAAAAAAACAAACAAACAAACAAAAAAACAGGGCTTCCCTGGTGGTGCAGTGGTTAAGAATCTGCCTGCCAATGCAGGGGAGATGGGTTCAAGCCCTGGTCTGGGAAGATCCCACAAGCCGCGGAGCAGCTAAGCCCATGCGCCACAACTACTGAGACCCGTATGCCTAGACCCCGTGCTCCACAACAAGAGAAGCCACCACAATGAGAAGCCCATGCACCACAATGAAGAGTAGCCCCTGCTTGCCACAACTAGAGAAAAACCCACGGGCAGCAGTGAAGGCCAACGCAGCCAAAAATAAATTTTAAAAAACCAAAACACCAAAAAAAACCCCCACTGCATTAAAGCATTATTCTGAGTTTTTGCCATTCACTTAAATTTTGTGCCCAAGGCAAGGGTTTCACTCATTTCACCCTAGTCATGGCCTTGTTCATCCTCCAAGCAACCTACTCTGACCTGCACAGGAAAAATGCTCTGATAATAACAACTCTGATAATAGTTGGCATATAAGTCTGTTACTGGACAGCTATACACTTTTATAACCGTCTGTCTCTGGGACTGTGTATCAGTCAGGATAGGTTAGGTTATGGTGCAGTAACAAAAAGTCCCCAAATTGTAGTGGCGTAACACAATAATGATTTATTTCTCACTCATATTACATAGTCATCCTTCATTGTAGTCATTTGGGAAGTCAGGCTCAGAGAGCAGACTACCATAAAAGTGGTCAGTAACCAAGCCAGAGAGAAATAGCGAACTTGGGAGGGTCTCACGCTGGCAATTTTAATCCTCTTGCCTGGGAGTCACACACTTACACACACACACACACACACACACACACACACACACACACAGCACTTTAACTCACAACTCATTGGCCAGCAATTGTGACATGGCCCCACCCCATGACGAGGAGCCAGGAAGTGCAATTCTGCCATGTGCCTGGAATAACTAAAAACTGGCAAGGTTTGGCTAATTGCACTAAAGACTATCACCACAGACCGTCTTCACTGCCTCTCCACCAATCCCTGACTATAATCTCTTCAAGGGCAGAGCCTGACTCTTAGCAAATCTGGTTATATCCAGCACCTCTGCACAGTGTCTTCAGCAGATAAATATTTACTGAATGTATACAGAAATTGAGTAGAAAGTGAATAAATGACAATTAAGAAGGTCCAGGGGAAGATAAGCATGTATATGAAGACACCTTGTAGCTTAAAAGCTGTGGAGTTAAGCAAGGCACTTAACTTCTCTGTGCACCTGTGTTTTCATAAGTAAAATAGGAAGAAGAATAATAAATAGTGCTTATCTCATGAAGTTGTTGTGAAGTTGAAATGAGATAAAAATTATGATGTTAAACAACAATATCTAAGCATTCACTATGCACCTGGCATTATTCCGAGCACCATACAGGTATTAACCCTTTCAATCCACACAACAACATTATCAGGTGGGTACTGTTATCCCCTTCTTACAGACGAAGAAACCAAGGCAGAGAGAGAGGCTAACTTGCTCACCCTCCAATTTTAACTCAGGCAGTCTAGCTCCAGAGCCCTTTTCTCAGTGCCCCCAGAAGCACTTTTGAGCAGAGCAAATTGGAAATGGTGGCTCCTGATGCTCGCATCACTAGGGCTGATTCCAGGTGTTGGTCCTCCAGGGTCGGCCTTTACCTGGAGAGACCTCATGGCCGGGTGGGAGCCAGGACTTGGGTGGTCCTGGAAAGCCTGGGGTCGGCAGCAGCCCAGCCTCTGACCTGAGTGGCGGAGGCAGCGGCTCGGCCCGCCCCCTCCCTCCCCTGAGCCCTGATTGGCCTGACTCAGCGCCGGCCCCGCCCACCCGGCGCCCAGCGAGAGCCGCTGGCTGAGCTCGGGCGAGCTGCGAGGTGTGAACTTATTTGTGGAGTTATTAATTACTGAAGCGCGCAAACCGTGCTTCTGTGCATAAAAATATGTTTGAGCAGTTTCTACTTAAACTTTAAAGAGAACGTTAATCAATTTTATTTTAACAAAATGACCTTAAGCAGGGGAAAAAAATTGGTGTTATTTGCCCAAACAGGCAAATTAATTTCTCTCTCTTGAGAAATCTGATAAGTTTCCAGAAATAGCTATGCATAATTTACACCTGCCCTGGCCGCTCCTAGTTTAACGCCAAGCCCAGTCACGGGCCCTACCCAGCCCCAGTCCCAGAAAGAACTGAAAACAGAGAGGTCCTTGCAAAGGCCCTGTCACTCCCGTGCCGGGTCCCCTACTGCTCCTCAGTCCACCCCGCCCACGACCTTGGGAAACAGATGCTGCAGGGAAGGAGCAATGTAACCTCTGAGAGGCCAGCCCAGCCTGGGTCAAGGTCCCTGGGCGGCGGGATCAGCTGCCCAGTATTAGGGCCTGGGGTTTCTCGGGAGGCCTAGAGAGGCTCTCCAGCAGATAACCATCCCCCCAGTTTTCGGGCTCCTTTCTGAGCCACAGGACCTGCAGGTGCCAGCTTAATCCTGCCTGCTTCTGGCCTCCCACACTTGAGGGATTCCCAGGATGGCGGGTTCCAGAACTCTGAGCAGAGCCTGTACCACCTTCCAAATCCTCTGCCCTCTGGCTCTCAAGCTCCACACCCAGAGGCCACACCCCCAGAGACCCTGCTGGGCTTCCCTTGGCGCTGGGGCTGGGGGGGCACCCACAGTCATCTACCTGGACTATGGGGCTTAGAGGCAGGGCCTGGGGGCTGCTGGAGCCGTGGTCAGTGATTTTGGCCAAAGCATTCAACCCCCCTGGACCTGGGTTTCCCCATATGTGTATGGAGTTTGTGCTACCCTTGCCTCCATCAGGCTGCTGTGGGGAGGGAATAAGTATCCTAGGATAACGTCAACTCCAAGAGGGCAGAGTTTTGAGCCATAAAAAAATGAAATAATGCCATTTATAGCTACGTGGGTGGACCTAGAGATTATCATACTAAGGGAAGAAAGTCAGAAAGAGAAAGACAAATACCATATGATATCACTTATATGTGGAATCTAAAATATGACACAAATGAACTTATCTATGGAACAGAAACAGACTCACAAACATAGGGAACAGACTTGTGGTTGCCAAGGGGGAGGTGGGGCATGGGAGGATTGGATTAGGAGTTAGGGACTAGCAGATTAAAACTAGTATATATAGAATGGATAAATAACAAGGTCCTATTGTATAGCACAGGGAACTATATTTAGTATCCGGCAATAAACTATAAAGGAAAAGAAAAAAAAAGAGGGCAGAATTTTGCCTTTTTGTCTCTGCTGTATCCCCAGCACCTAGAACAGTGCCAGAACATAGTAGATGCTCAATAAATATGTAGAATAAATGAACAGTTGTTGAATAAATGAATGGATGAAAAGTGCTGAACACAGTAGCTGTTCCACTATTATCACTACTAGCATAATTGTAGTAGGTTTTTAAATTTTTCCAAATATAAAATTACGTCACAATACAGATGATTGTTTTTCAAAGTGCATTTGCCCATTAGCTACCCTCACCGCCCCTGGAGATTCTGACAGGATCAACTGGGGTGAAGAGTTCCCTTCCTCCTCTCCCTGTGAAATCACTATTTGCCTCCAGTAAATGATCTATACATATTTGTTGAATGAGTGCCTAAGAGCCCATATCAGGAGCCACAGACTCAGGGCAGGCAGGCCAGCTGAATGAGTGAAGGGGGCTGAGGGAGAGGGCGCTGGATGTGGTGGCGGGCAGTAAATGCCCATCTCAAAGAGGTCCAGCTGCTGCCGTGAGAACGTAGACCCAGGTTGCCAGATCTTCCAATTTTTCAAGAGGAGGAAATCCAGATTTTATTGTGAAAAGTTCCAATGTTTTAGTCCTGGTAATTACTTCAGAGTTTAATTTTTAAAAAAAACCCCAAAACACAAAACAAAAAACACGTGTGCTAAGGAAAACACTTCTGAGGGCTATGTTTGGCCATGGGGCCACCAGTTAGACGTCTCTTGAGAGCATGTGAGAGAACGCTATAGGGGCTGGAATTTTGGGCACCAAATGAAAGAGAGGGGGCCTGTGACTCACCCCATTTTGAATCACAGAGAGACTGAGCAGAGGAGCTGAGGAACCCAGTGGAGGCTGAGGGAAGCTAGACCCACCCCAAGTTGTGGGCTGGAGGCGTAAGTGGGAGCGCCCACCGGGCCCACCCTCCCACACCCCCCCATCCCCCCGCTTCTCTTCTCGTGGGAGGGATTTGTCTGTTTTACTTTCTATCAGTAGAGTTGGATCCTCGGGCTCTCTATGCCTCAGTTTCCTCATCTGTAAAATGGGGATAAAAAATCAAGCTCTCTTGGAGTGGTGAGAATTTGATGAGATGACATAGCAGGCATTTATTAGCACAGTTCCTGCTGCCACCTGTAAGGTACACCCATAGACCAGGTGGTCATCCCACTCCTGCAGACAGGCTGGGGCTCCAGGCCACCAAGAAGGCTCTCCCAGAAGGAGAGAAGCCATATGGAAACCAGTTTCTATCCTTGAACTTCTTAGGGATGCTGCTGCTACTGATTTGTAATGGATAACCCCAGAAATAGAGGGGATTTCAGAGTTCTGGGATGGTAATCGCTGCATCGTCATAGCAGACGTGGATTGGGGCCTTGCTGTGTGTATCTCATGCAGGGCAACAAGCACCAGGCTGGGAGTCCACACTCTTCTCTGCTGGAGTGCCCTGTGTGACCTGGGGCAAGCCCCTTCCCTACTCTGGGTCTCAGTTTCCTCATCTGTGAAGTGAGAGTGTTGAATCCGAAGCTCTCCAAGCTGATCTTGGCTTTAGAACTTCCTATGTTTATGGGGCTTTCTTGGGAGGCCTGGGACCTGGGACAGGGCACAAGGATGGCTTCTGAATCTGTAAATGGGGACAAGGATGCCTGCACCCTGGACCGCAGAGAGGATCTGAGGACACGCTGCATTGGGAAGTACTTTGGTGGCATGTCAAACACCTGGGGGACAGTTTTATTAGCTGATGGTTCTTAGAGTCCCATAGAAAGCAGGGAAGAAAATCAGCTCTGAGAATCTGAGGAGGAAAATATCTTGGTTCTTCCGTCTTTTTAACAAAGTAGAGCTCTGGTTTGCCCCTGGCATGAGAACTTCCTGCTCTGGCAGCCTGAGGGCTCCTGGCTCTGCCCTGTACCCTGGCTTCCCTGTCCCCGGGCACTATGGGTTTGTGCAGCTTTCTGGCATCTCCGTAATAGCATTCTTCCTTCTCCTGGGCTTGAGCAGTCCTATAGCTCCTTCAGGACTTAACTCCAGCGCCACCATCTGACCTCCCCTCCGGCACTTGCTGGGTTTGCCCTGACTCACAACACCCAGCACAAGGCAAGGCACAAAGGTGCTGTTTGCTGAATTCAGAGTCCTGACGTTCCCAGACAGTTACTTCTCATTATTTTCATTCTCATTTTACAGCAAGGGAAACTGGGGCTCAGCTATAATAGCTAGTGAGTGGTAAAGCCAAGATGTGAAAACAGGTGATCTGTCTGTAAGGCTGGACTCTAGCCAGAGAAGGCCTGTGGCTGCTTAAAACAAAATATTCAACTTAAAAAGTTATTAAATAATAATAGAAAAACAGTTTAAAGTATTCAGATGTATATAAAAACATCAACCATTCCTCCTGCACACACTCCTTTTTTCCAGCCTCATTCCTCCAGAGATAGTCTGTGCACATGAAAGCATACGTTTGTATATATCTCTCGCCTTTCTTTCACAAAAATATGTTATTGGGCACATTGTTCCGTAACTCACTTTTCATTCCTTTATCAATATACTGTTCCCTTCTCCCCATGTTAGCACACGGAGATCTCATGCTTTTCGGGATCGGGGCGGAGTTTTTCTATTACAAATTCAATTTCCTAAATAGTTATAAGCTATATACATGGCTGTTCAAATGATCTGCTTCATGTTGGGTGAGTTGTGGTAGTCTGTGTTTTTAAAGGATTTGTGTATTTCATCTAATTTGTGAAATTAGTATTTCCTTACTGTGCTTTTGATGTCTGCAGGGTCTGAAGTGATATCCCCTATTTTATTCTGGATCTTGGTACTCTGTGTCTTCTTTTCTTCTTTTTCAGTCTTATTAGAGGTTCATCAATTTTACTGATATTTCCCCCCAAGATCCTATTCTTTGTCTCATTATTTTTTCTGTTATTTTACCTATTTTCTATTTCATTCACTTCTGCTCTTTATTATTCCCTTCTTCTGCTTGCTTTGGATTTATCTTGCTCTTGTTTTTCTAGGTTGTTGAGGTGGAAGCTTAGATGATTGGTCTGAGACTAAGTATACACATTTAGTGGTATAAATTTCCTTCTCAGTACTGCTTTGGCTGTGTCCCAAAATATTTGATATGTTGTATTTTCATTTTCATTCCACTCAGTGTATTTTTAAAAATTTCTCTTGAGATTTTTCTCTTTGACCCATGGATTGCTTAGAAGTGTTGTTTAATTTCTAAGTGTTTGGTGATTTTTCTGTTACTGATTTCCAGTGTGATTCCATTGAGGTTGGAGAACACACTCTGTGATTTAAGTTCTTTTAAATTTGTTGAGTTCTTTTTATGGCCCATAACACGGTCTATCATGGTATAAATTCCATGGGAATATAAAAGAATGTGTATTCTGTTGTCATTGAGTGGAGTGTTTTATAAACGTCTATTAGATCGTGTTGGTTGATGGTGTTGTTGAGTTCTATAGTTTTGCTGATTTTCTGTCTAGTTGCTCTATCAGTTGTTGAGAGAAGGCTATTGAAGTATCCAAATATAATTGTGGATGTGTCTGTTTTTAAAATTTCAATTCAATTAGTTTTTGCTACACATATTTTGACACTCTACTTTTTGGTCCATACATGTTTGAAACTGCTGTGTCTTCTGAGTGGATCAACCCTTATAGCATTATGTAATATCTTTCTTTGTTTCTGGTAGTTTTCTTTGCTTTAAAGTCTACTTTACCTAATATAATGTAACCACTTATGTTTTCTTTTGATTAATGTTTGCTTAATATATATATTTCCATTCTTTATTTTCAGCCTGCTTATAACATTATATTTGAAGTGAGTTTCTTATAGATAGCATGTAGTTGGATCATCTACCCTGCCAATCTCTGTCTTATAATTGATGTATTAGACCATTTACACTTAATGTAATTATTTACATGTTAGGGCTCACTTTGGCCATTTTATTTTTTGTTTTCTGTTTGTTCTCTCTGTTTTCCATTTCTGATTTCTTTTTTACTATTTTATTTTGCTAAATTTGGGATTTTTTTTTTAGCCAAGTATTAATAGTTTTTGGCCCTACTTTTTTTCTCTTCTTTTTTCAGGATTCTGATGACACTAATGTTAGAATTTTTGTTAAAGTCCCATAGATCCCTAATGCTTTGTTCATTTTTCCCCCCAGTTTATTTGTTCTCTTTTATTCAGATTAAATAATTTCTATTATTCTACCTTCTGGTTCACTGATTTTTCCCCTGTCCCTTCCTTTCTGCTGTTGAGCCCATCGATTGGGTGTTTTATTTCACTTACTGTATTTTTCAGTTCTAAAATTTCCATTTGATTCTTCTTTGTATCTTCTATTTCTTTGTTGAGACTTTTTTCTTTCATTTGTTTCAAGCAGGTTTGTTAAAGCATTTTTATGCTCATTAAATCATTTTTATGATGGTTGCTTTAAAATCTTTGTCAGATAATGCTAACATCTCTGTCATCTCAATTTTCTATTGACTGTCAATTTTCATTCTGTTTGCTATCCTCCTAGTTCCTGGTAAGACATCTTATTCTTTATTGAAACTTTCACATTTTGTATATTATGTAATGAGACTCTGGATCTTAACTTAAACTTTCTTTTTTAGCTGTTTTCCCCTGGTACTGCCCCAGCAGCAGAAGGTGGTGGTGGTGATACTTCATTAATATCAGGAGTGGAATTTCAAGTTCCCCACTCAGCCTCCATTGGTACCTGAGGAGGGAGGTTTCTTATTACAGCTGGGCGGAGGTGGAGTTCTGACTCTCCACTAGGTCTCCAATGATACCTCTCTGAATGGGAAGGGGAGGAATGCCTCGTTACTGCTCCTGTCGTGGCCTCACTGATCCCACGGAAGGTTGGTTGGCCTTGTTACTACTGGGCAGGGGCACAAGGCCTGCCTCTTCACTAGGCCTCCTCTGATACCACCCTGGTGGGCAGGGAAGGAGTGAAGTGTCTCACTACTGCTGGCTGGGCAGTGGAAGTCCAGGCTCCCCTGGCACAGTGGAGTGGGAAAAGGGTCTTGTTACCAAACTGCAAGATTGAAAATCCATCTTCCTACTTGGTTTCTCGGCTTCCCCACCATGGTGGTGAGCACTGGGGAACGTCATTACAGACTGTTGAGGGTGGAACCTTAGGGTCCCTAGACTGTGGGGATGGAGCCACAGTTTTTTCTATGGTGTTTGTCTGGGGTAGAATGGCTATTGTCTAGAAGCTTTCTGTCTTGGCAGGCTGCCCCTTTACTGATTCTTCAGCTAAAGAAGTCAGGCCTTTGTTAGGTGGATTTTTTTGTCTGTGCCCATTGGTGTTTCCAAGTCTGGAATATATGAAGCAAAAATGAAATTGCACTCCTTTCTCAGATGGGACTCAAACCCAGCCAAAACTCAGACTGGGACTTGAACCCACAATCCCTGTCTTAGGAGGGGACTCAAATCTACTGTCTTTTAATTGAAACCACTCACCTGGTGTCAGGACTTACTGAAGCTCAGGTTCTTTTGTCTCTTCACAGAAAGAATTCAGTGAGAGGCCAAATGATAGGCAAAGAGTGAGTTTATTAGCATAGGACACTTGTGAGAGATACAAGTGGGTTGGCAAGGGAGCACAGTCCCAAGAACAAAGAGGGCTACTTTTTATAATCAAAGAAAAAGTGGGGAGGGGAGAAGACCACCTTCTTCCTCATTTTTGGGTAGACGTCAAGGTTACCTCATTAGTTCCTCCTTTGACTCTATGTGGTCTAGCCGAGACTGTCATGGCACTATTTAAATCGTATGTATATTAGAAGAATGGTGGTGACGTATACTATAATATGGTAATTCATGTCAGGTTTCAATATAATGTCCTCTTTCACCTAGTTTCTTTCCCCTTCCACCTATATTACTGTCTTGGCTACATGCAGAAATACTACTCTTCAAGGACCATTAACTCCCTGAGTTCATGTAACAAGATTCAGACCCCATATCTATTGTTTTGTGTTTTAACCATCTGGGTTTGTGGCTGGAATGTTCCTGGCACTTGAATGAGCCTGGTCTTCCTTCAAGGTAGTGTAGATTGTTGCTCGGTTACTGGATTCTTTTCTTGAGCGGTCATTAGTTTACAACAGCCTCCCAAACTCCCTTAAAATTCCCTTTCTGTCTTTAATCCCCTAGTGCAGGGGTCCCCAACCCCCGAGCCGCAGACCAGTACCGGTCCATGGCCTGTTAGGAACTGAGCCACACAGCAGGAGGTGAGCAGCGGGGAAGCAAGCGAAGCTTCATCTGTATTTACAGCCGCTCACCATCGCTCGCATTACCTCCTGAGCTCCGCCTCCTGTCAGATCAGCTGTGGCATTAGATTCTTATAGGAGCGAGAACCCTACTGTGAACTGAGCATAGGAGGGATCTGGGTTGCGTGCCCCTTATGAGAATCTAATGCCTGATGATCTGAGGCGGAGCTGAGGCAGTGATGCTAGCGCTGGGGAGTGGCTCTAAATACAGATTATCATTAGCAGAGAGGTTTGACTGCACAGAGACCATAATAAATCAGTTGCTTGCAGACTCATATCAAAACCCTATCAGTGAGTGCCAAGTGAAAACGAGCTCAGGGCTCCCACTGATTCTGCATTATGGTGAGTTGTATAATTATTTCATTATATATTACAATGGAATAATAATAGAAATAAACTGCACAATAAATGTAATGCGCTTGCATCATACCGAAACCATCCCCCCCACCCCAGTTTGTGCAAAAATTGTCTTCCACGAAACCAGTCCCTGGAGCCAAAAAGGTTGGGGACTGCTGCCCTAGTGGGATTTCTAAACGAACTATTTAATTATCCTACTCTACCCGTATCAAAAAGAAAACTCAGTGAATCCATCATCATGTTGTTCCTTGGGTCCTGAGGTTCTTAGCCACTTCACACTTCTTCACCTTTCTGAGTCTTCATATTTTTAAAAATGCGTAAGTGTTCAGGGTTTTTAGTTGAACTTAGAATGAGAAACGGGGGGAAAATGTCTGTTCCACTGTGCTGGAAGTGGAAATCCCTCCAGATCGTTTTCTTTTATAATGGCCACGATGGATCCCATTAAATAAACAGATCATCATTGACTGAACCTATTCCTTGTTGTTGGGCATTTACTTTGTTTCCAGCCTTTGTGTTATAAACAATGTTGCAATGAACATTTTATATGTAGGTCTTTGTGTTTTGGTGTGAGCATATAACAATTCCAGAATTTGTTGACTGAGCAGATTGGATTTCACTTAGCAAGTTGGTTCTTGTGGTAGAAGATTTTGGTGGTGAAGCACATGGAGGAACAGTAAGAGAACAATGGGGGAGGGCGAGTTGGACTGGGACTGACCAGAGGGAGCATGTGACAGGCCCAGACCAGGAAACATCCCCCAATTTATGTCAGCAGTGTTGCCCAGGTCCCTGGAAAATTTTCAACTGGCCTTGGCCTAGCCTGGTCCTGCTGTCCAGGAGGCTCCGCCCTCTGACTGCCATCTTTGGAGGGCTAGTCCCTGAGGCCAGTTTGGGAGAAATTGCACCCTTGTCTCCACTGGCTGATCCTGCCCTGCAGGGACGGCCCTGGTAAGGCTCAGGGGCGCCTTCTGTGCCTCGTTCCCATTGTGATGGAGTTCCCCTGGCTGTACCACGCAGTACACAGCACGCTTTCTACACATCAGCTCATCTGGGGCTCCCTACCAGGCGGGAAGGCAGGCTCAGCCAGATGTAGTGTCTGGTCTAAGGTCACACAACAGTGAGCGGCAGATGCAGAACTCAGTCCTGGGTGGTCTGGTTCTGAAGCCTGAAATCAGTGGAGGAGCCTGGGGTCCAAAGTGACATTCTAGAATAGGCATATAGGAAAATGTGACCAGTATTTACAATAGCCAGGATATGGAAGCAACCTAAGTGTCCATCGACAGATGAATGGATAAAGAAGATGTGGCACATATATACAATGGAATATTACTCATCCATAAAAAGAAACAAAATTGAGTTATTTGTAGTGAGGTGGATGGACCTAGAGTCTGTCATACAGAGTGAAGTAAGTCAGAAAGAGAAAAACAAATTCCATATGCTAACACATATATGTGAAATCTATTAAAAAAAAGGTTCTGAAAAACCTAGGGGCAGGACAGGAATAAAGACGCAGATGTAGAGAATGGACTTGAGGACACAGGGAGAGGGAAGGGTAAGCTGGGACGAAGTGAGAAAGGGGCATGGACATATATACATGACTAAATGTAAAATAGCTAGTGGGAAGCAGCCGCATAGCACAGGGAGATCAGCTCGGTGCTTTGTGACCACCTAGAGGGGTGGGATAGGGAGAGTGGGAGGGAGGGAGACCCAAGAGGGAAGAGATATGGGAACATGTGTATATGTGTAACTGATTCACTTTGTTATACAGCAGAAACTAACACACCATTGTAAAGCAATTATACTCCAATAAAGATGTTAAAATAAATAAATAAAGACTTATTACTTGGAAAAAAAAAAAAAAGAAGAAAACATGACCAGAAAGAGGGCTGCCCAAGTCTAGACCTGTGCTGAGGGAGAAGCCCTGAAGGAAGGGAAGTAAGAGGAGGGAAGAAGGGAGGAGCTTGCTCACACCTGGTCACCTGCAAAGACCTGCACAGGAAGATGGGACTGAAAGGGATTCCTGGGGCGGGGGATGACAGTCCCAAAGGGGGCCCCCTGCTGGACTATGTCATAGAGCAATGCAGTGTCAGAGGAGGATTTTGACCAATCCACTCTTACTGGGGGCCTGGAAAACATTGTTTGTCATTAGAGGCAAAACTGCTTTCAGCAGCATGACAAAGGCAAGCAAACAGAGACACACAGACACACCCAGCCCAGACACAGTCAGACACACCACACACACACACACACACACACACACACACACACACACAGAGGTATGCGTCAGGCAGATACACCCAGACTGTCCGCTCAGGCGCACACGCACACGCACACATGGAGACAGGCCCCCAGCGCACAAACACACACGTGCGCGTACCACACACACCCACACAGAAGCATATGGAGCAACCCTGCCTTCCCCCATGGTTTCCAGGAGGCTCAGCGGGGGGTGCAAGTTCCACATCTGACTTTCCTTGTGTTCGTTAGACTCTCGGTGTAATTAAATGTTACATTGAATAATCCAGTGCGGGCTCAGTGGTGGCAGAGGCGGCTGTGGTGAGCCAGGCGACGGGGGGGCCGGATGCCTGTCTCAGTCCCACCCTTCTCCTCCAGCCGCCTCCTTGTCCGGGACTCTGGAGCGGAGGACCCCTTGGCCACGGGCCACCTGGCCAGGCCTTGAGGGAGGATGGCGTGGGACGGTGGTCCTGGGTGACCCCTGGGTGTCGTTAGCTAAGGGGTCCCTTTTCTCCCACTCCTGGTGGGGTGGAATTCCCACCCGGGCCTCAGGGGCAGAGGAGGGGCATCCGGACGCTGGGGAGCCCCTCTGTCCAGCAGAATGGCCACCTTGCTCACTTCTCCTGGGGAGAGGAGGCAGGAAGGACTTGCATCCGCCCCCGCGTCTTTTCTTTTAAATGGGTCTGCGACCTACCCTGGCCCGCGTGGGAGGCAGCGTGGTGTGGTGGCTACAGGCCACCTGCATGCGTGCTACCTGCTACCCATGTGACTTGGTACAGATTTCTTCCCCTGTGTGCGCTCAGTGTCCTTGTGGGTAAAATAGGGGTAAATGGGAGTACTTACCTCATGCGGTTGTCCTGGGGATGAATTAGGTGCTTAAAGCAGTGCTACTCAGAAATGCTAACAATCACCTGGCCCAGCAGTTAAGCCACGCCCTGCACGTGTGGTTCTTCCCCATAAAGTGACTTGGGTCACGCCTACTCATCTGCTGAAGGCGAGGTGTTGGATCCACCGCCAATGACGTCATGCTGCAATCTCGGTCCCCGCTCGGAGCCTCGACTCCCTGTCTGTGGAATGCGGTTGACGGTCACTGTGCCTGGCAAGGTGGCAAGGATGGAGTGGGCTTCTGCGTGGGAAAGAACCCGGCAAACTGTTGGGCGCTGTGCCCAGGGGTAGCTTGGCCCCCTCCCCTCCCCTCCCCTCCTCTTGCCCAGACCTCCCTTTGGGAGCCTGAGCCGTAACCACGTCCCTTCCACAGCCTGCTCCGGGGAGCACAGAGATGGGGCTGCCACTCGGCTCAGAGCCCAGGCAGCCCCTCTGTGCAGGTCGCCTGCCCGCTAGCGAGGACCTGGAATGGAGAGCCCCAGACCCAGGCCCAGATGGTGCTGGGGTGTCCAGCATGATTTCCCATGGCCGCCCCTTTCGGGTGTTGACTTTGAAGCAAATGCCAGACCCTGGTGTGTGCCAGCAAGACAATGGGTGGGGTAGGCTGGGAAGAAGCCACCAAGGAGGCGACATGGCTGGAAAAGAGCCCTCAGTCCAAATCCTCACGAGAAGCCGGCTCCTGTCTGCCACCGCCGGCCTGGCTCCCAGAGGCAGTGAGCCCGGGGTGCAGGCTGACTCTCTTTGTGTACACACATGTACACTGGTGCCCACTCGGGTCTCCAGAAGAGGACCCAGAGGTCCATATGTGACCAAGAGGCAAGACACGCCGGTACAGTTTCCTGGAGTCTCACATGCAAACACAGATGGGCCCACCCGGGGGCATGGGCAACTACACGCTTGCCCACAGAGACACAGAAAGGTCTGAGCTTGCTAGACACACACACACAACTGTGCACGCACCTTCCAGAGGCACCTAGTGACCTCCCACCGCTGGTACCCTTTCTGGCTCTGGAGAGATATGCTACCGTGTCTCCTGTCCCATCTAATCTGCGCAACCCACCCACCACCTTTGTTTTATGGGGGACTCAGAGAGGCTAAGTGCACTGCCCAAAGCCACACAGCCCCCGAATAGCCTGGCTGGGTGGGATCTCAGGTCCTGGTCCCCAGTCCAATGCTATCTGTAGCTTCTCCACTGGCCTCCCTCCCTCCGTGCCCTTCTGCGGCTGAGTCACGGAGAACGGGGTAACTCCAAGAAGAAACTGCGACTTTTGAAGGATGCTTTAAAGATGGAGTGTGCCCTAGGCGCCTCCCGCATCACCCAGGACTCTGAGCTGTGCAGGGGCAGCTTGTGAATATTCAGGACCCACAGACACGCTTCTCTCTTTCTTCCCCCGCTCCGCGTTTTGTGCTGAGTCTTAAGTGAAATTGATCTTTCTTTCTAAGGAAAGAGAAATCTGTCTTTTGTTCTTCCTCTCCCCCAGGGCTCCTCAGAAGAGGAGGCCCCCCGCCCGGTTTAAGGGGCACGCCTCAGAACCAATCGCTGCCTGGCACGGTTCCCGGGGCACTGGGCTCGGGCCCGATGCCATGCGAACAGATGGCCGTGATTGCTGGCAACCCGGAGACCCTGCAGGAGAGTCGCGTATGGGTGTTTACAGCATCCTGGTCCTGCCAAGAGCATCAAAATGGCAGACCGAGTGGCTCCTGGCCCACCCGGGGTAGGGGTAGGGGCAGATCACATTCCTGAAAAGGAGAAGGAGCCCCCTTCTTCTCCCAAGGAGACCCCTGCCCAGGGCCTAGCACCCAGCATCCAGCATCCATCACCCAGCAAACCCTCGTTCCGGGGTTGCCATGCGCCCGCTTCTCTACCTCTTGCCTCCACCTCCTTCAAGCGCCCTCCCTGTGGTTCTGCAGGGTCTCACTCCTCTCAGCGGCTCTGCAGGAGAGTCCTCCATTCCTTTAGAAAATGTATGTGAGCACCTACTGTGTGCTCAGCGAGGAGCAAGATAGAGGCCATCAAAGCCTCTGTCCTTTCTCAAGGGCTCCCTCAGCTTATATTCAGTTACATGTGTGTTTGTGGCACAAATACCTGTCCCATCACTAGGCTGAGCTCCACTAGGGTGGGGTCCTGGCACATAGTACGTGCTCAACAAAACTTTGTTGGATGATTTAGGGGACCTGCCCTCACAGAGACTGCAGTCTAGTGGGAATTCTCGCCCTCTCTCTCCCCTCCCTCCTACCCCTGTTGTGGCCTTTGCCTTACTCTGTTTCCCAATTATCCCAAAGCCCCCTGAAGGCAGGGGCCGTGGCCTTTGCTTCCCCAAGATGCTGGCTACATAGTGGCTCTTGTTACAGAGATCACGTGGCTAGCATGGAAATGCAGCTCCCTCAAGGGCCACATAAATGTGCCTGAAAGGCGGGTCCCAGAGAAGACCTTCAAGAATGCTAACCCCACCCTGTTACTCTGCTGCCTATAGCCCATGGAGGTTTCCCCTTTCCTGCTCCTCAGAACGGCATTCAATGCTCTTCACGGTCTGCATCACATCTTACCTTTTTTCCTTTTTATTCATTCAAAAGTATTTATTGAGCACCTACCAAATGCCAGGGGCTGAGGACAAGACAAAGAATAAAATCACAAAGTCACTCTTCTCATGGAGTTGATGTTTTAATGGTGGGGTGGGGTGGAGACAAAGGGCAGATAAACAGATGCATGTATTATGTGTGTGGAGGAAATAAGAGCCATGAAGAAGGGCAAAGCCAGTCACAGCAAGGCAGTAGTGGTGAGAGTGGGCAGCGATGGCTTCTCTGACATTGGAGCAGAGATCTGAACAAAGTGGGAGGGAGGTTGTGTGCCACCCTGGAGAAGAGCAACCTGGGTGGAGGGAATGGCAAGTGCAAAGGCCCTGAGGCAGGAATGGGTTGGCCTATCTGGATCTCAGTCACAGCAACAACAAGCAGGGATCATGAATTCCAGCGCCCATGGCTCCAGGCAGTCGTCATGAGAGAAGTGAACCAGGCGCCGGTGTGATGACACCAGATCGGTGTTAGGGAGGTGACAGGGAGAGGTGAGGATGGTGGCAGCCGTGGTGTGTCTGTAGCAGGCAGCCGGCTGGCGACAAGGGAATGCAGGCCTGGAACAGCCAATGTATCTCATGTTTCAAGCAAAGCTAAAATCATCATCTTTTAAAATGTGAACTATTCCAACTTTGAAGTGTTGGAAGCTAATTTAAAAATATTTTTAAAAACCCTACTCACGCCAAACAAAACTCAATATAGGCCAGACCCAGCCTGTGAGCAACCAGTTGGCAGCTTTCGATTCATCTATCTGTGAGGTCCCTACTGGGCACGATTCTGATCATGGACCCCAAGCCCAGTGGGCAGCCAGGAGTGAGGTGTTCAGGGGTGAGGGTCTGGGCAGGGCCAGGGGGTCCTCTGGTCCTGATTTAAGGGCCTAAGGGGCCTGGAGGGCTCGTCCAAACACCTGTCTCCAGGGACACCCCTCTCTTAGGCCCACCCCAGTGAGAGCAGAGGCTGGCAGAGGGGACAGATCTGTGTCCCACTTCCTGGGGTGGGACCTTGACCTCTCCCACTGACCCACTTTTTCTGGCCCCTGGTAGGTTCCAGCAGCCAGCCGGATGCAGCCCGGCCTGAGGATGTGAGGATGGAGAGCCTTCTGTTCTGGCTTTGCTGGGGACCCTTGTGCTGAATGTGACCCCGAGGATCTTTAACTGGGCCCTACATCCCAGCCCCACTTTCTTTTGGCAAACTCAGGCCGAAGAGGCTGGAACTGCCCTCATGGGCCCGCCTGCCCTGAAGACCAGCTTTCTCTGAGCAGCTGCATTAGGAATGATTTCCACATTGACAGACACCTGGCACCTCCAGCCAGAGCCCTCTGCCGAGAGCCCCCTGTTCATGTTAATGGAAGTCCCGTGGCTCAGCAAGGGCGCCCTGCTGGAAAGAGGCCTTGGGATGCCCACCTGCAAACATGACCTTTCCCTGTGCAGGAGACAAGATTTCAAAATCAATCTGGCCCGCGGGGCCTGCCCATCCTCGCCCTATTCACCGCTCAGGGAAGAGGCCATGGGCCCCAGGGCAGGTGAAGGTCAATACCGAGTCTGGGGGAGGCTGGCTGATTGGGCCAGCATGCTTGGGAGGTCGCTGTCTGGCCCCACCGCTGGAGCGCCTCCCTGCAGAGGCCACGGGGAACATTTCATGTCTTCACTCCATCCTCCCCGGTCCAGCTGGACCCAGCGCGGCACTAGTGGCGAACGCACGTACATTGAGCCAAGTTGCAGCCATGCTGCAGAAACTCACCCGCACGTTATTTTCAGCAGAATGGTGAGGGGGGCACTGTGATTATCTCCACGTCACACCCAGGGAAACGGAGGGCAGAGAAGGTTAAGCAACTTGCTCAAGTCGTGCTGCTGGGCGGTGGCGGTGCTGGGATTCGAACCCAGGACCTGTGCTTGTCTCTGTGTTGCTCCTCAACCCTCTCTCAGGCGCTCAGCAAACACATGGCAGCCGCTGCTCTGTGCCAGGCCTGTGCTGAGGGCACAGAGGTGAGCCATCTACAGTTCCTGCTCCCAGAGGCACTGTCCCAAGGGGAGGGGATGCCACAAGGTCTGGAGGAAGGAGGGCAGATCTGGCATGCTGGGTGATGGGCCGTGATCAGGGAGGACTCCCTGCAGTACGGGGTCTCTTGACAGAAGGGCAGATGCCCAGGAGCCAGCCCTTTAGTTTGTGTTTGGGGGCAGGCGCTCGGGGGCTCACACCTGTGCATGTCTGGGTGCACGTGTGCAGACCGGAAGGCTGGTCTCCCGGCACAATGTTACCGGGGGACCCTCCCTTCTCCGAAGGTGGGGGGCTCTTGGGGAGCATGAAAGACGCAGATGGAGGTCGATGTCACCAGGAAGGCACTGTCCCAGCAGGCCTCCCTCTGGGCTTGGAGGGGGAGGGGGTTCAGGAGTCACACAACGGGGCCCTGAGCTGGATGTGGCTCTCTGCTGGCCTCTCACCACTAGCCTGCATAAATGGTGGTTAGTTTTTACGGCTTGAATGCCTTTAGGTGCGGCAGGCCTTCTCTGTCTGCCCACAGTCCCCACCTGCCCCTTGGTGGTGCCAGGCTCCACCCTCCGTTCCCTGAGCTGCCTGGCCTCTGAAAGCACTTGCTTTCCACCTGTCTGCTTTAGCAACTTCAAGTTCTTCAGAGAAGAACCTTCTTTACCTAAAGCCACCTCATGATGGCCTCTCATGGGAAAGCTCCGGGTATAGCTATGCTAACATCTCTGTCTCCTTATCTTACTAAAGAGCCCCTTCCCGTCAGGGGCGAGGCTCATTGATTCTTTCATTCAGCAAAGAGGTGTGGAGCGCCCACTCTTAGTCAGACCCTGTTCCAGGTGCTGGGATTGACGGGTGAGCCACACCGTGGAGAAGCTCCACCCTCCTGCGCTCCCATCTGAGTGGTCCTGGGCAGGTGCGGGGCAGGGCGTGCGCAGTCAGGCCCCAGACTGCAAGCTCAGTCCTTGCCTTGGGCTCTTGCCCCAACAGCTCAGCACCTAAAGCCCTGCTGGGTCTGTTCAGCTGGGGTGGAGGGAGGAAGCCAGCCAGCAGATGCCTCCTGGAGGATTTGGCACCAGCCACCGGCGCGTTAATGGCAACCGAAGTGCTGGGAGGGGGAATGAACAGCCAGGAGGAAGGGGTACCACCATCCTCCCTGAGGCTCAGCCAGGCTGTCACACAGCTAGGAAAGGATGGGCTTGGCCCCACGTCTGCCTGACTCCAAGACCGGTGCTGTTTCCACTGTGAGGCCCAGACTCTCACCCTCTCTCTCCTTTCTCGAATCCTGCCTGATCTCCAGGTGCCCCGCCACAGAACAGAGGCCCTGACGGAAGCTTTCTTTGCATTGCCGTGGGCACCACAGAAGCTGGGCGTGAGCTGACGGGGGTCCTGTGTGGGGTGAGCTGGTCTCTTTCTTAATCCTAGGATGTCCCTTCATCTAGGGATGTGTCAGAGGCTGCCTCAAACCTGGTTGCCATCATACGTATTAGACAAATGTTTGTGGATAATTTGTGGATTAATTCACTTGATCAGAAGCCGGCATCTGAGAGGAGCCTGGAGTAGTGAGCAAACCTCTGAAATCAGCCGGATGTGGCCTCAGCGCTTAACTGGCTGTGGGACCTTGGACCTGTGAGCCTCCACTTACTTCTTCATCCGTAAAATAGGTTCCTCCTTCCTCCCTGCAGGGTGGCCGCGAGGATGTCTTAAAGGAAAAGCACCCAGAAAGAGCTCCGCAGATGCCCACAGGGGCTTCTTCTCCCGGAAACCGGGAAGTAGCATGATAGCCGAGAGGGTGGGAAGGTGGGCGACCTGGTGCTGGAGGAAGGTCCATTCGTGAAACTGGGCTCTGAGGAGTGGGTCTCATGCGGATGCTGGAATTAGACAGCCTGTGAATAAGTCAGGCTCTTTGGGTGCAAGTGACAGAAATGTAATCCCAGCTGCCTTCAGCCCAGGGGGGATTTACCAGTTCATGGAATGGAAACGTCCCAAGATGACTTGCTTCAGGAACGGCTTGACACAGGGCTAAGGTGACCACACAGGCTCTGGTTCTTTCTCTTTCTTTGTTCTTTATTGCTCTTCTTTCTGGGCTGGAGCCCCTCACTTGCGAGTGTTTTCCTCAAGCTCACATGACAACCACGAACAGCTCTGGGATGGCATTCTTCCAGGCTCCAAAACATGGAAAAGAAGTGGAAGCCTTGCCCAGCATCCCCCTGAAAGCTCTGAGATGCTCTCTGATGGGACCAGCTCAGTCACACGCCTGACCTACACAGTCAGGTGGCCACTAGGTGTGATGTGCTGATTGGCCAGGACAGGTCATGTGCTCCTCCTGGAGCTAGCGTGGTGCAGCCCGGATCCTGTGGTCTGAGGTTGGGGGGGAGTAGACCCCCAGTCAACTACAGGGTTGTGGGGACTGCCGTCTCTGGGCAGAGGAGCATCACGCCCACCACACTGGACTAATCCAACCTCTGCTTACCGGTTCTTTTGGAGTCAGCCGCCCTCCCCCTGCAACTCTTACCATCCTTAAAAACACAACTCAAGCCCTAACTGCTGCCGGAAGCATCCTGGTGCACACTCACCCACAGTGCCCTCCTCGGAGCCTCTGTGGTACAGGCAGCCGCGCCACATGACATATCAGACTCCAGACCATTATCGCTCCAGCAGAGCTAAAGCCATTAGTGAAACCTTAGGCCAATACTTGGAAAGCCTAAGGTTTCCGAGTATCGGCCTCCTGTCAACCAAGAAATAGAGGAGCTGCCTGACAGTCAGCTGGGGCTGCTGGCCACAAACTGTTCCCCAGAACAGCAGCATCAGGAAAGACCACGGAGGGTCAAACAAAGACAGGACCACTCTGTAATCATGTCTGGACACAGACAGAATGTGAGCTTCATCCAAACCACAAAACTGCCCAAACATCCCCCATCCTGGCTAAAATCTTTCTGTACTAATTGCAACGTCCTGTCTTCTAGGTAAGAATCATTAAGATACCTAGTCATTCAATTACCCCCGCTTCCGGACAGCATCAAACCCAGAGAAAGAGCCCCCCCAAAGCACTTAACATGAGCCAAAGTCCCAAAATAATCTTTCTAAAGCCCTGTTCCTGAGCCGCCCAGGGGTGTACATTCTCCACCATAGCAGCTGGCCTTTAAACCCAACTTTGTTGGACAAAAGGTGCATTCTTGGTGCTCTTTGGCTGCAGGGTATTGTACAGTTCTGCAGAAGAGGTGTTCTTATTCTTATTTCACAGGTAAGGGAACTGGGGGTCAGAGAAGTTAAGAAGTTGCTCAAGGTCACACAGCAGGAGGGTGGGGAAACTGGGGTTCCCCAGTGCTCTTCCCCTTAAAACCCTCTTCTCATTTGTCATTTCTTGCTTTATTTATTTATTATTGGTGTGTGTGTGTGTGTGTGTGTGTGTGTGTGTGTGTACATGTGTGTATTTTGCAGTAATCAGTGCTGTTTGGGACGTAAGTGACAGAATTCACCTGAAGCAAGCCCAGGCACAGTTGGGTTTGGCTGCAGGGTCCTGTGGTAGCTGGTGGAAGCTGAAGGCTGGAACGTGTTGGGTTGTCCTTGCTCAGGGTTTCACTCCTCTAAACTGTCAGTTGAGGCTGGGTTGGGCTCCTGCAGAAATTACACATAGCATGGGGTTAGGGCTGGAGGAGTCCCTGCAAAGGAGAGACGAGGTCCGGACAGAGAGTACTGCTTGTTTTCCCAGCTGGTTGGAGCAGGCAGTGGCACCCTTGTCTGGAGGCCTGGAGCCTCTGCTTCCTGTAGGTGACTCCAGGCAATCCCTACCTCACACCATGAGATGCCATATAGTTTACAGGGGCCTCAAGTGTCTTTCACATCCAAGATCTCTTTCCTCCGCCACCAGCAGGGGGGAGGGGGTCAGACAGGTGTGAGATGGACTCATTAAGTGGCCAGTCACAGGACTGGCCTGGTCACCACTCCTGGGTCCAGCTTCACTTGTCCAGCACCCAGGGGCTCTCTGGAGTCTGGCCAGGGGGGTCAGACCCCACGACAGCAGGGAAGAGCCAGACTAGGGCCACGTGGAACGTGGTCCTCAGTTCCAGGCACCCCATGCCCAGGCTGATCTCAGGGGCTTTCCAGTCCTCTTTGTCCCTCTCCTGCCCAATCCCCGCTCCCAACCCTCCCTGTCCCCTGCCACCTGCTGTTTCCCTCTCAGCCCCCCCGTTCCTCTAAAGGCAGCCTCTTCTCAGCTTCTCTGCCTGGTTCTAGAATCTCCTGGGCTCTTCCTGTCACCTCCAGCTGTTGCGCCACCTTCATTAGTTCACTTGCTAGAGCGCTGCGCATGGGGCCACCCCAACCCCTTCAACGATTCCTACAGCTTTTCTACGTGTTTGGCTTTCTCCCTCCTTTCCGAATACCCTACATGCCACCACAATGAACTGGCAAGCGTATCACTGTGTCCCTGGCTATGTGACAGTGTGTCTGTGAGTGTGTATCTGTGCCTGTTCCCAGGTATGTCTGTGTGCATAGCTCTGTGTATTGGCTCTACAATCCATGCTTTCTTCCCTCCCCGCTTTGGCTATTTCTCAGCCCTTTTGGCTGTGCCCAGGACTTTGCTTGCCTATGAGGTGGGCCTAGGGGTGCTCTGCACTTGATGGTGGTGATCTCCTCTTGCATTTGGACCGCTCCTTCAATCTCCAGGGCACTTCCCCCTTTGTTACCTAGAAGCAGCCCTGTGGACCAGACAAGGTGGTCCATCTTGGTTAGTGGTGGTCCACTAACCAAGTCACTCCCTCTCTGAACCATCTTTACTTGGCTCAGAGAGGGAGTGATTTGGTTAGTGTCACACATAGCTGGCTCACAACACCTTAAAATAGATAGGGCCAGAAGAGAACTCAGGTATCCTTTTACCCAACTCCTCAGTTCTTGGTCCTGAATGGACCTCAGATCGACCCTATTATCAAGGTCCCTGTAAGAGTTGATTATTATTATTGTTATTTTTTGGTTGAACCACATGAAATTGCCAACATTGACGATTTTTGATCCACAAGAAAGTCAATATCATTTGGTTCAGCATAATAATAATTCTGTTGTTTTTTTTTTTTTTGCGGTACGCGGGCCACTCACTGTTGTGGCCTCTCCAGTTGCAGAGCACAGGCTCCGGACACACAGGTTCAGTGGCCATGGCTCATGGGCCCAGCCGCTCCGCGGCATGTGGGATCTTCCCGGACTGGGTCACGAACCTGCATCCCCTGCATCGGCAGGCGGACTCCCAACCACTGCGCCACCGGGGAAGCCCAATACTAATTCTTAATTCTACAGTACCCTTGACAGCCATCCAACTCTGGAGTTCGTTGGAGATTGGCCAGTGACTCACACTTTCTTATGTGCTATCCCCCAGTTCTACAGGCACAGGGAAGGCGGGGATCTTCCCAGGCTGCCCAGGCAGTGACAGAGAGCCGAGACCCCGATGACCTGCGCCCTGGAATGAAGTGCTTTGCCTGGAACCCAGCTCCCCTACTTCCAAACACTTCTCTCTTCCCAGGCCCCCACCTCCTAATCTGCCGTCAGCCCCCTTCTCTGTTAACTGGAAGGAACTCATATTTCCTTCCAAAAAATACTGCAAAAGTACCTACGCTGTGCCAGACACAGAGCACCAAAACTGAATGAAATCGATAGGGTTCCCAGCCACAGTCAGTCAGGCGTGAGACAGAAAACCAAGTAGGTACAAAGTGCATGCGTTCCAAATGCTGAGGTTCAGAAAAGGACACGGATGGGCCCTCCCCCGCGAGAGCGGACAGGAAAGGCTGCCTCGCGGAGGGGGTGACATTGCAGCTGCCACCTCCCTGCAGGTCCTTCAACACCTACCTTGCCTTTTCGAATCTGTGCTTTTGTGCCGTCCTGGCCTCTCGGCCCTTTCCTCGGCCGCGGGTCTGGGGAAGTTTGAGTCCCGAGGTTGACGGCTGTCTTGTAACTGGAGTGTTGAAGCCCCTTAGGAGAAAACGTGGCTCATCGGGTTCAGTGAGAGCCACCTGTCTCCCAAGCCTGCCCCCAATTCAGCCCACCCCGCTTCCAGGCAATTAACGTAGGACTTTTTCTTTTAAGGAAGGAATAAGAGTTTTGACATTTATTTCCTTGGCCTTTAAGAGGCTGGAGCTGTGGAGTGTGTCACAGACTGGACCGGTGTCTGTACCACGGGTGAGGTCTCCTGCCAGGAGGGCGCAGGTCCCAGGCCTTCGGTATTGCTGGCTGTGGGCAGGTGTCCATCAGAGTGGAAACTGCCACTGACCTGGATGCCTCTGTATCCCTTGGGAAGGCTGAGGGGTCCCAGAGCTGGAAGGGATCCTCATGAAGAGAAGGAGAACATAAGGACACAGGGAAGCCCGGGAAGGAGGTGCTGAGGCCCAAGGCCACAACCGTATGCAAGGGGTCCTGACTGATGCTGAGGGGTTTTGCGTCTGCAGCTCACGGAAGCTCGTGGCTAGCCCCTGAGGCGGGTTGCATTGTGATTCCCATTTCACAGATGAGACTGAGGCTCAGAGACGTGCCCAAGGGCCCTCTGCTGGTCCCCCCGCCCGCCTTGGGGGGTGTGACCCCAGGGCCTGTGCTCTTAGCTGCAACAACTTCTGCTTCCAGACTCACCAGGGTCCGGGCCCTGCAGACCAACCCTCTCCTGGAGGCAGCGAGGGTCTGCTAGGGCGCAGGGGCAGACAGACAGATGGACGGCACTGAGCATGCATGCATGTTGCCCCAGAACCTTGGTCTCTATGTGCATGTCTGTGTGCACGGGGGGTGGGTTCTGTCTGAATCCTTCCCCCCGCTGCCCCCACCGCCCATGTCCCTCTGTCTTGACCTCAGTTTCTCTCTGTCTGTGGCTCCCAGGGAGTCTCTGATTTACTCTTTCTTGTTCTCCCTCTCCTCCCCTCTGTCCCCTCCTTTCTCTCCCTTGTCTCTCTCTGATGTTCTCTCTCATTTCCTCTCCCTAGTTCCCATTTTCTGCCCGGCTCTGTCCCCTCAACCCTCTGAGGGTGTGTATCGTTCATGGTCTCCCTCCAAGGCTCAGCGAGCCCAGCACGTATGGCCCTGTGTGACCCTCACATCAGGGCACACGGCAGGCAGGGCTGGGGTCTCGTCCCGCCTGGCTGGGGAGGCTGAGGCCCAGAGGTAGGCGTGCCGTCACGGGCACATGGTCACTGGCTGGCAAGGGGCTGGGGAGCTGGATGAGGACCCCAGCCTGTGTGGTCCAGGGGAGTGTGGGCCCCTGTGTCCATGTGCTTGTAGCCATGTGTGCCCTGAGGAGGGGATCCTGCCACGCCTCCCCAGCCCCTATCCCGGCACTGAACACCAACTATCCCACAACAGACACACACAGGTGTCCCCCAGCCTGTGTCCTCTGGGACCCCCCGTCCTGCTCCATGGCACCCAGAGGGGGTGCTGCTTGGGCTCCTCTCTGCTCTGCCCACCCTCCGGCCCTTGGGCAGGGCTGGGAGACTCTGATTAGTTGAGTCTCGGAAGGCCTCGAGGCTGGTGCCCGCTTTCTTCCTTCCATTCTCCACCCTCCCCTCTGTGCTGGGTGGCGTGACAAAGTTATTTCTGAGAAATGTTATTCAATAAATCCCCACAGGATGCCTGCCCTGAGTGAGAGCTGTACGGGGCCTTGTCTGGTCTTCTGCACGTCAGGGGCCTGAGGACGAGAAAGACCCTCCTGAGGGGCAGGGAACGGGACTCCGGCCACAGGCGTCCCACTGGGCCAGCCCTCTGTCACCTGGATGAAGAGTTAATGCACTTGCAGGCAGAGCCCGAAGAGCCCCTCCTCCTGCAGGAGGTGGAATGAGAAGCCTGGGAGGAGGCCCCATGCGAATCCCTGCCATTCTCTGTCTTGAAAGGACTCCAAGTTTCCTCAGTTTAAAGGGAAAGAAATGAGTTTCAAGTTGGAAAACTTGATGCGTGTCCAGTGTCTGGGAGCCATTGTCAGCCTCGCAGGCCGGAGGCGGGGAGGTGGGGGGGGGGGCACATGAAAGTTGCCTCGGAGGGGAGGCCAGAGAGGCAGGCCAGCCCGGGCGCAGGCTGGGGACACCCTGCCCTCACCTGCTTCAGAAGCCCCCTTGGAAGCTCCCAGGTAAAACCCCTGCTCCCTCCCTTTATCCCAAACCTCTTTTTTGAGGTTTGGCTGCAGTTTTTGATCTTAACAAGTTTTTTTTTTTTTTTTTGTCATCTTTGCCAGGGCTTTTACAATGCGATTTCCTTTTATTTTAAAAACGGTGGCTTTCAAGCCTCCTCTCATCTATGATTGTTTCATGTTTGCAGGTTTCTGGAAGGTTTGGAGCTGGACCCTGGGTGGGCGACTTCCCATCTGCTCCTTGCTCTGCTCGTGGGCTTGGAAGGGGTGTGGGCCTCGGAGCTGCGGCCTCCTTTTCAGCGCCCCCCCAGCTGGGCCGGTGTGATGGGGAAAGAGGCGGGGCTCCCGTCCGCCTGCTTCCCCTGGCCTCCCCTCTCTCCACACAGCAGAACACTTCATGGTGGGAGGCAGGCTGCCTGATTTCCATCCTTGGGCAGGTACTCGCCCACTTAGCTGCCCCATTTGTGCAATGGGAATAGCAGTTGTACTCTAAGATAATAGTAGCAAGTACTTATTAATACTCTAAGGAACATTACTCTACGATAATAGCAATAAGCCCTTCATAAGTACTTACTAGTACATAGTATAAGTAATAGTACTATCAGATGATACATGGAAAGTACCTGGCACAGAGCCCGGTGCAGAGCGGAGGACTAAGAACGGTACCTTTATAAGAGGGCAAACCCTTGATCTCCCAGACCTCGGAGAGCTGGCCCTTAGCTCTCTATCCCGCCTCATCTGCTCTTCACAAGGTGCCAGCGGGGTGGCATGACTCACCTTGCACCTGCCCCATTCTGGATCTTTGCTGACCCTGTTCCCCCTTCCTGCGTCCCTCTTTCACACGTCCTCCTCATGCCGAAAGCCGCCTCCTTCCCTCTAGGGTCAGCTAAATGCCACCCGCTCTGAGATATCGTCCTTCACTTCCCCCATCCCAAATAAGTATTAATCACACCTTCTTCAGTGGTTGTATGATTGAATTTGGTTTTTATTTTACTCAGTGATGCAGCAAGTGTGGGTTTGGTCTGGCTTTGGAAGCAGGAAGATTTGGAACGGAATCTAATTTTTGGTAGGTGCCAGCTTTCCCCTTTCCTAGCAGTGCAACCATGAGCGTGAGCCTTAACCCTTTGGAGCCTCAGTTTCCTCACCTGTACCTGGGGGTGGCTATACCCTCTGTAGCATAAGCTCCAGGAGAGAGTGGCTTTCTGTTTCTTACACTCTGCTGTATTCCCGGCAGAGGTACATAGCAGATGCTCAACAAATAACTTACCATAAACGAAGGATCACTGGGTTTATAGAGTTCTTTACTTGATGGCAACACTCTTTATCATGTCCGTTATCATTGAGAAACTCATTCATTCACTCATTCATTAAAGGAGGCAAAGATTGAGTGGCTATAATGGATAGGGCACTGGGTCAGGCACAGGAGGCCTCCAGAGGAATGGGGGACATTTCCGCCCTTGTAAGGGGTCAAAGATGAGATGGATCTGTAGGCAGAGTGATGCTGTCCCGTGACCCAGCAGCGATGGACCTGACTGATCCCATCAGTTCAGAGGCCATATGAAGTTTCTCTTGTCCATTGACTCTGTAGGACACAGCCCATGTTCTGCACACTGTGCATGCCTAGTAAATGCCCCAGAAATGAATTAAGAGTGATCCTTAGAAGCCCATTCCTTGAAAGTTTCCCTTCAACTTAGCCAATTCCCAGTGCCCTGAAGCCAAAAGGCAGCTTTCTACTCTATCCTGAAGCTTTCTTTTGTAAGCTCAGCTGCCCCAGAAAACCCAAAGTAGGTGTGGTTTGGGGACTGCACCTAAAGTAACAACTTATTCACTCGCTAGCCATCAGACGGTTGGTCTGTCTCCTGTCTCCTCTCCTCTTTTGCTTTTTGCATACCTTTATTATCCCTAAAAGGCAGAACATAAAGAAGCTGAAACATCATTTTGGTGTTCCCCAAAGTGAGGATTTTCAGATGCTTCTTTCAAAATCCAGCTCGGGGGCCTCCAGGAGCACTTCAGCCCATGTGCCCGAGACCTACACCGTGGCACCCCCGGATCTGCGTTTTGGAGCCCTTTTCTGCAATCAGTCCAGCTCTCAGCTCCCACCCCAGCCCATGTGGCTCATTTCCCACCTCCAGGTTTTTATCTGTCCCGCCCGTTGAACTTTCAAAGCTTCCATCTCCTTCTCACTATTCAAGTTGATGGTGGGCATCTCCCATTGCTTGTGCAGCCTCCTCTCCCATTTGTGGGATCAAATATACTCCTTTGCTATCTTCCTTTGGGGAACCACACTCTCCCTCACTTGCAGTCCTTGGGCGTTAGGTGGGATGGATGTTACCCTCTGTTTCCAGGGGTGAAACATGTGACCCAGGGCTGACCAATCAGAGCATCAGATCCTTCCAATCACATGATTGGCTCATGGATGCCCACATGGCCCAAGAGAAGCCAATCAGGCCAATCACCACCACTCCGCAGTCTCAAAAAGATGCCCTCCCTACCACTGGCCATGGAGAGGGTAGGATAGAAGCTGGTTGTTGGAAGGGACACTGTTTGAAGACAGCCTGCCTGCAAATTATGAAAGACAGATGGGGAAAAGAGAGTTAAGTCACCGTATTCTGCGAGTCCTACCTACCCTTGGACTTTCAGTTATAAGAGCCATTGAATCCTGCATGCGCGCGCCCGCACGTGCACACACACGTACCTAGGTTTCCTTTTTTCCTTAAGCCACTTGGAATTAGATTTTCATTTCTTGCAATAGAAATACCATTTGCTAGAGCCTCTGATGGATCTGAAATTCCAAGCCCTAGAAGCAGGAAGACCGGGAAAATGGCACCAAGGCCCCCCTTACATAGTGGGATTCCAGGTCCAGGTGCCTTTTTAAGCAAATTATCCTCTGCCTTTCTCATTGGCCTTGCCTGGTAGAGAGGGGGGACCTGTCTCCTCCTTATTTGAGCTGAGAGGGGGACACCACAGAATGAGTGATTCCAATTCACCTTCTCTTCCGCTCGGGGTGCCAGGGGCCTCCCTCCTTGGATTTCTATATTGTTTTACCTTTTGCTTTTTTCAGATTTACCTTCCTAATTAGGTTTCATGCAGGCAAACATATTAGGATTAGTTTGTAATCCTTGAGCTCACAGACAGTGAGGGTGGGACAGCCTCGGAGTGGGCTGGAGGCTGGGAGGAGGTGTTTGCTGTGGGAAATCCACAGAGTGGGCAGCACGTGGGTAACGAGGTGTGTCCACACATGAAACGGGTTTCAGTTGTATCGTTGATTCATTTGTTTAATCCACTGTTATGAATTATTAGTTATGTGCCAGGTGTTGGCAAATAGGACACAGTAACTGTCTTTCCAGGTCCCCAGTAGAGGGAAGAGAGAAGTCAGCAGGACAAATCAGTCTGGTGCGGACAGGTTGGGCCGCTGGGTGCTGGGTGCTGTGGGATGTTGTGTCTCGTCTGCTGAGGCTGATGCCCCCGCTTCTCCAGCCCCCTGGCAGGTAGAAGGGCTTCTTCAGAGAAGGTTGCTCCACACCCCCTTTGCCTGTGTGTGCCCTCCCTGATTCCAGCACCTGAGCTCTCCACCCCCCATGCCAGCCATGCTTCCCAAAGCCCACCCTCCAAGCGGCTGGGCCAGGAGTAGCTCCAGGCTGTGTTGGAGCCGACAGCCCCCTCCCCTCCCAACCATCCAGGCCGGGAAAAGCCTCGTTCATGGGTCCAGACTTCCCCTTTCCTTGGGGTGAGCCCCTTCGGGGTCCTCAGCATCCCTTCCAGACAGGGGTCGTGGTCAGGACCCTGTCAATTCTCAAGGCCCTGTGCTTTAAGGAAGATGAGGGCAAGTGTCAGTTCTTCTCCCTGGCACCCTGGCACCGGGGCAAATGTGTCCACAGCATGGGAGGTGGGCGATTGGGGGATGGGAGAGGTGGGAGTGGAGGAGTGGAGGGTGTGGAAGGGTAGCCTTGGTCAGGTCCCAAAGGTGTGGCCACACTCTTCCCTTAGCCACGGGTGCCCATTCACTGGACACTTGCCCACCCAAGGGGGCCTCTTGAAAGTCCTCTTCGTGAACAGAGGAGATCTGATCCAAGACGGCTAGTGCCTGCACGTCCACAGAAAGCATCTCTGCAGCTTGCAGACAGCCCCTTAAAGTTCTGCTGAGTGGGCCCTGGAGCTATGGGCTGAGTCTCTGAGGGACACAGCTGATGGGCTGCCCAGGCCTCCCCTTGACCCCCACTTCTCCCATCGGAGAGGACAAGGTCTGTTCCAGAGGGCTGGGTGTCACCACACTGCCTTAGGACTGGAGAGCCTTCTGAGCTGGGGCCTCTACGGGACAGGGGAAGTATGGGCACACGGTGGTGAAGGATACTTAGACCTTTGCAGGGTGCATGGGAGCCTTTGGATGGGGGGTGCCTCCCATGAGGAGAGCACGAGGCCACCTGCTCTCCGTGTTGCCTGTAGTCATCACTGACAAATGACCATTACAGGGCCCAGAGCTCTCCGAATCCACCCGGAAATTGAAGCCCAGCTTCCTCGGAGTGGGCCAGAGGTCGGGTGCTTATGGCCCATCTCTTTCTTGTCAGAGGAGCTTACATCTGTTAGTAACTGTAAAGTGATGAGTTAAATGGGGTTAGATGGCTAGAAGCTCTATCCTCTACCTAATGACGCTGCAGGCCCTTTAGCAGTTCTTGGGCTTGTGCACAGGCAGGCTTTGGGTGACTCCCACCTCTTGGAGGGGGTCATCTCTCCCCACACCCACCCGGGCCCAGTACAGTGCAGAAGACTCAGCTGTTGCAACCGGGAGGCTTGGGGCGTGCCTGCGATAGAGGCTGGGAGGTGGAACTTCTGCAGCCCCTGCCCCCTTGCCTGGCGAGGGGCATCAGCAAGGCTCTGGCTCAGCTGGGGGTGGGGCTCCCACCACCGCTGAACTGAGCACATCCTGGGAAGGCACCGAGCCTGACCTCCCACATTAGAGCTGGAGAAACTGCGGTGGCTTGGGAGGAGGTTGGGGTTCTCTCCTGCTTCCTGCCTGGGTAGGCAGAGGACGCCAGGAAGGAGGGCTTCTCAACGCTGGCTGCACAGTGGTCCTGCCCAGAGACCCCCGGGATGTTGGTGGGGTTGGGGCACTGGGCATGGGTCTCTTTTACAAGCCCCTAGGTGGCTCCGATATGCACCTGAGAACCACAGGGTGGTTACACAGCGGGGTTAAAGCTAGTAGCTCTGGCCTGAAACTGATGTTGCTAATGAATGACGTGATCGGATTCTGCCAGGTCACACGGCCTAAGGCCATAAAAGGGCCTTTATGATAAAGGACACACAGAGGACTTCATGATAAAGGCCTTTAGGATAAAGGGCAATAATGATATATGTTGACCTGCTTTTTGCTCTCACCTGATATGGCAGGGCTCCCAGAACCCTGTCAAACTGTCACTCGATTGTTTTAGGGACTCTCTAGACTTGTCTCACGTGGGCTCATAAACAAACCTGTCAGCTACCAAGTGACGTGGGACAGGCCTCTCCATTATGCTTTGGGTCATCTGCCTGAGAAGCTGTTTGGAGTGACCCAGCCCTGCATCTGGAAGCCCTGTTGTCCAGTCCCTTGCTCTCTGTGCCTGCACTGGCTCCTATCCCTTTCAGGCACCATGGTGTCAGCTGGACACATCTTAGACCCTCTGCTGGGCCCAGCCACCTCGATTGGTCCATCCTGTCTGCTGGTGCCACAGCTGCCTCTGAGCCTCATGTCTCTAATGCCGATGGGCTGAGCTCAAGCTGCCAAAGGGTCCCCACATTTTGGAGTCCTCCCAGCCCTGAGCTGCAGTGACGAGCATGCTCTTCTGCCCCAGTCTCTGCCGCTCTCTCTCATTGGTCTTGGTGTCTTCTGAGTTTCCATAAAAACCATTCTTTCAATTTTTGTTGACAGCTTTTCTCTCTCCCAATTTGGAACGTGAATCTAGGGGACGTAGTCAGGAGAAAAATCTACAAGCCAGACGCTAGAATCCTGGCCCCCTCACTGCCTCATGCTTGAACCTTGGCTGTAAGTCTAAGCTGGGTTCTGGCTCTCCCTTTAGAAGGAATTCTAAGGACTTCCCTGGTGGTCCAGTGGTTAAGACTCCATACTTACCCTGCAGGGGGTATGGATGCGATCCCTGGTCGGGGAAATAAGATCCCGCGTGCCACGCAGTGCAGCCTAAATAAATAATAAATAAATAAATAAATAAATAAATAAATAAATAAATAAAGGGAATTATATTCAAGGGGCTTCTCAAATCATCATTCAGGTGGACTTCTGGTCTACCCCAAACCCAGCTATGTCCAGTTTCCATTAGGAGACATGATTTAGGTTCAAGCTGCCCCTTCAAATCCCTATCTAGCTTACATCATTGCCCATTCCTGCCACGCCTTGTGCAGGCCCTTTCCATCTCTTTATGCTGCCATCATCCTCAGGCTGGCTGCGTGGACTTGCAGGTAGAGATGATCATCCCCCGAGAAAGAAGAAGGTGTCTGCCACCACATCTACCCCACAGCACCAGGTCCTGGTGAAGACAGTGAAAACTCATGAAAATCTCCCTCCACACTTTTGCATACTTGTATTAGTTTCCTGAGTCTGCAGCAACAAATTACTACAAGCTTAGTGACTTAAATCAGCAGGAATTTATTCTTGCAGTTCTGGAGGCCAGAAGTCTAGAATCAAAATGTTAGAAGGGCTGTGCTCCTTCCGAAAGCTCTAGGGAACAATCCAGTCCATGCCTCTTCCAGCTTCTGGTGGCCCCAGTGTTCCTTGACTTATGGCCATATCACTCCACTCTCTGCCTCTGTGGTCACATGGCCTCCTCCTCTCCTCTGTGTGTCTCTCACAAAGACACTAGACCTTGCATTTAGGTGCAGCTGACTAATCCAGGATTCTCCCGTCATCTTAAGATCCTTAACTTCATTATGTCTGCAAAGAACCTTTTCCCAAATAAGGTTGATTAACAGATTCCAGGGGTGGGGGGGGTGTGGACATATCTATTGGAAGGCCACAATTCAACCCACTCTAATAACCTTTAGCTGTGTCAGCTGTTGTGTCACCACAAGGGTGGTGGGGAAACTGCCCTCGTAGACAAACAAGACACCCGAGCATCTAACAAAGGGGAATCCATGTGCGGCCCTGGAGATGAAGCCACCGCCCGGCCGTGCAGAGCCTGCTTGGAGGAGGAAGATTTAGGTCTGCTTTGGGGTTTACTTCTAACGTTCTCTCCTGTTCATTTCCCCACTGTCCCATTTGGCCTTGATTACCTGAATTTTTCTGTGCTTGCAGAATTCTGTCATTGTGCCTTGTCCGACATCTGAAACAGCAAGTGGCCTGCCGGGCATTGAAAAGGAAAAAGTTTCTGGAGGACCCACCTGGGGCTAGAAGCCTTGAAATGCTGTGGGTCTGGGGCTTGTGAAGGGAAGCTGCGATGGGGGAGGGCTGGGTGAAGGCAGGGACTGGCCCCAAAGGCCAGAGACGGTCTCCTGAGCCAGACTCGCAGCTCTCGGGGGGAGGGGGTGATGGTATGTGTGTGGGCGCACATGAATTGCCCACCCTGGGCACTTGGGGTTCTCTCGGGCCCCAACTGAGAAACCCCTATTGCTGCCTTTCCCGAGCCCCCAGGCCTGAAAGCTCGAGGCCCAGGGAGAATAAAACAGCCTGGGCAAAAAGGCTCCAAGGCAGTTCAAAGACAGAGAGAGACTGGAGATGAAGTTTTCAAGCCACATCCAAGGGGAGGGCTTTTCATCTGCCAGGCTTTGAATCGGGAATCAAGGCAGCAAAGTTACTACCAGGTTAAAGTTTAAATGGCACAGAAAGGGGAGACGGGAAGATGAAACAACGGCCGTCTGGCCAGGGGAACAAAGCCGGAACCCAGCCTGGGCACCCGGCCGCAGAGGCGCTGAGTTGCAGCAGTCCCAGCAAGGAGGGGCCGTGATGCTGCCATTGCTCAGCTTAAGAAGGAAAGTAATTGAAAGGAAAGGTGAGCCAAGGAGAGGCGGCCTGTGCGTGCGACTGCCTGGATCGTTAGAAAATAATTTAAAGGGAACAGGCCCATCAAGCCGTTTCTCTTATGGAAATGCCATCATTGAAGAGAAAGCAAGGGGAGGGTGGGGGAAGCCTTTTCATTCTTTGAAAAAGAGTGAGTTTTTTTCCACTCACCAAGTGCAGACTTGAAATCTCTTTAGTTTGCAAACTTGCTTTGCTCCCTAACTGCCTGGGCTTGGGGCGGGCGGGGGAGGGTGTCTTCTGGTCTTCTCCAGAACCTTGGGGGTTTGGGGAGCTGGGAATTTTGGAGGGACCACATGGTTGCATCTGTACAAGCATTTCATTCCGAGACAGACTTCCTGATTCCTTGGGAAGCTTAGCCCTTTGTGCAGCCTTCTCCCTGGTTCTGAACGCTCCCCTTGCATCTGAATTGCCCCTAGTGTACTGCTACTTAACTGGCTACCAGCTCTGACTTCTTGAAGGTAAGAACAGGTGAGTTAGCATCCTCCCCCCAGAGGACACAGGTGTACCTTCCATCCACACTTTTCTAGATGAAACTTCCCTGTCTCCATTATCTGACTGAACACAAGAGGAAGCTCCCTGATAATGGTGTTTCAGCCTTCTGCAGCTAAAACACATTAAAAAATGTCAACATTCATCAAGCACCTATTCTGTGCCAGATAAAGTTTAGTGAGTAAGACACAGATCTTTATGTCTAGGAGCCTATAGTCTAACTGGGGAGGTGAGCAAATAAACAATAACAATGCAGACTGATAAGAACTATGACAGAGGAAGCATCATAGCAGGAGTGCTTAATCTGGTCTGTGGGCCATCAGGGAAGGCTGCCTGAAGAAGCATATTTGAGTGGATATTTGAGTGGAGTTGTGAAGATTCACTTGCTGTTAGTAAGGAACTTCTACTTCCAGCCAAGATGGAGTAATATGGACTAAATTTACTTCCTGAGAGTTTCCAGGCTATGGCACAGGAGGGGGAACCTGGAGAAGACTGGTAGACTCCGTCTGTTGAGGAAACAGAGCTGAGAGTCTGGGAGCCAAGGTGGCTGGAGTTTGCAGGAGAGACAAGCTGAAAGGAGAAAGTGGCACAGAGAACTCTGGAGATCTGCAGGGAGCCCTCCTCAAGTATCTAGCAGAACATCAATCAGCACATGCATGTGGGGAAGGTAACTGAAGCCTAGGAATGAACCATCCGAAGGGTCAGAGTGAAGAGTGCTCTAACTGTGCCCAGAGTAAGGCACAAGATTATTTACAGGAACACAGAAACATCCACCATACAAAAAGATGAAATTTATTATGTCTGGCATCCATTTACAAATGAGCAGCCATGTAAAGAAGCAGGGAAATATGACCCGGGATGAGGAGAAAAATGACTCAATCAAAACTGACCTAGAACTGGTGCAGGTGTTAGAATTATCAGGTAAGGATATTAAAACGGTTCTGATGATATTCCATATATTCAAAAACTTAATTAGAGATACGGAAGACGTGAAAAAGACCTAGAGCAAACTACTAGAAATGAAGACTACACTTACTGAGACTGAAAAGTATGCTGGATGGGATTAAGGGAGGAGGTTACACATTGCAGAATAAAAGATGAGTGAACTTAAAGAGAGCAATAGAAACTTTCTAAAAGGAAAGAAAGAGAGAAAAAAATAGTAAAGACAGTAAATAGCATAAATGAGTTGTGGGATAGTATTCAGTGGCCTAAAATACATGTAATTAGAGTTCCTTAAGGAAGTGGGTGCAGTAAACACAGATGAAGTAATAGTAGCTAAAATTTCCCCAAATTTTATAAGAACTATAAACCCACAGATCCAAACAGCTCAATGAACTCCAAGCACAAGAAGCATGAAGAAAACTACACCAAGGCACATCATAACCAAATTATTCAAAATCACTCTTAAAGAGAAAAATTTTAGAGCCAAAGAAAAAAACACATTATGTATAGAGGATTACAGCAGATTTCTCACCAGAAACAATGCAAATGAGAAGACAGTGGAGTAACATCTTTAAAACATTGAAAGACTGTCAACTCAATTCTCTACCTAGTGAAAATATTTTTCAAAAATGAAGACAAAATAGAGAGCAGATTCTGAATATATGGTGGAGTAGGAAGCACCAGGAATCTGTTTCTCTACCTGGACAATAATTACATTGACAGAATCTATCTGATGTAATTATTTTGGAATTCTGGAGTCTATTGAAAGCTTGCAACTTCGAAGGGAAGGCTCTGGTGGTAAACTGCAGTTAATTTTGGTCAGTTTCAGCTTGTAGCATGGTAGCAGCTCTCTACCTCTCATCCCCATGCAGCCATGCTTGTATTCCTGGAGCAGCTTGAATGCAGCTTGTGGGAGTCAGGATGGGCAAAAAATACCTATCCTCCAAATATAGGGAATCTGTGCTCTGATTGATGCTTTTAATTACAGGGTGCAGACAAAGAGGTGGGCATTTTTGTTGCACCATCATCCATTGTGATAAACACCTTCTCCCCTCCAGCTGAAGTGACTTCCAGGGGATTTAAAGGGCCAAGACATGTCCTGCCTTCATTTTTCTCTTTTTCCTTTTTTGGGAGCCAGACACTAAAGTCTAGGACATTTATAAGCAACTGCATATATAGGGAAAATTAGAAAGTGACCACATATGCTTAGGGAAAGACATAGGCTCAGAAAATACCTGGGAAGACCTTAAGTTTTCACCTCAGTCTGATCCTTGGTACAGATACAGTCTACAATTAAAAAAAAAAAAACAAAAAAAAACCCCCAGTAAACAAAATAATGACAAAGAAAATCCTGAGGATGGGAGAGAATCTGATTTCTAGAGTTACTAAATTATTAGATTTAAACATCCACTTTTCAACATAAACATTACAAGTTATACAAAGAAATAGGAAAGTATGATCTATTCAATGGAAAAAAATAACTCAGCAAAAACTGTCCTTGAAAAAGATCTGAAGGCATATCCACTAGACAAAGAGTTTAAGACAACTGTCATGAAGATGTTCAAAGAACTAAAGGAAGACATGGAGAAAGTCAAGAGAACGATGTATAAACAAAGTAGAAATACCAAAAAGAGACAGAAAACCTAAAAAGGAAACAAAAAGAAATTCTGAAGCTGAAAAACACAATAACTGAAATAAGAAATTCACTAGAGGGGCTCAAAGGCATATTTGAGAAGGTAGAAGAAAGAATCAGCAAACCTGAAGATAAGACAATGGAAATGATCAAATCTGAAGAACTGAAACAGTGAAGAAAAGTGAACAGAGCCTAGAGGACTTGTGGAGCACCATCAATCAGGTCGACATACATACTATACACACTGTTAGTGGGAGTATTAGAAGGAAAAGAGAGGGAGAGGGGCAGAAAGAATATTTGAAGAAATAAGGGCTGAAAACATCTCCAATTTAATGAGATATAAGAATATAAACATCCAAGAAGCTCAACAAACTCCAAGTAAGATGAATTCAAAGAGATCCACACCAAAGCACATTGTATTTAAACTTTCAAAAATCAAAGACAAAGAATCTAGAAAGCAGCCAGACAGAGGTGAATCATCACATACAAAGGATCCTCAATAAGAATATCAGCAGATTTCTCATCAGAAACTTTGGGTGCCAAAAACAGTGGAACAATCTATTCAAAGTGCTAAAAGAAAAACTGTCAACTGAGAATCTTATATCCAGCCAAACTGTCCTTCAAAAGTGAGGGAGAAATTTATACATTCCCTAATGAACAAAAAGTGAGGGAGTTTCTTTCCACTAGACCTGCCCTGCAAGAAATGCTCAAGGGAGTCCTGCAAGGAGTAATGAAGGACACTAGACAGTAACTTGAAGACATATGGAGAAATAAGGATCTCAATAAAGGGTAAATACATGGGAAATTGTAAAAGCTAGTATTACTTTTTTTTTTTTGCGGTACGTGGGCCTCTCACTGTTGTGGCCTCTCCCGTTGTGGAGCACAGGCTCCGGATGCACAGGCTCAGCGGCCATGGCTCACGGGCCCAGCCGCTCCGCGGCACGTGGGATCTTCCCGGACCAGGGCACAAACCTGCGTCCCCTGCATCGGCAGGTGGACTCTCAACCACTGTGCCACCAGGGAAGCCCTAGTATTACTTTTTATAACTACTTTTTGCTTTATATTTTATTTAAGAAATTAATGCATTAAAAAAACAAAGGTAGCATTATCGTAACTTTGGTTTGTAACTCCATATTTTGTATTCTATGTGACTTAAAAGACTAACGCATTTAAAATAATTATTAGTTTATGTTTTGGGGCACACAATGTTTAAAGATGTAATTTTATGACATCAGTAACCATAAAGGGTAGGGATGGAGTTAAAAAGTAGCAGAGTTTTTGTATGTTATTGAAGCTAAAGGTGGTATAATTTCAAACTGGAGTATTAACTAGAGTGTTAAAACTTTAAGATGTTAAATGGAATCCCTATGGTAACCACAAAGAAAATAGCTATAGAATATACACAAAAGAAAATAAGAAAGGAGTTCACACATTTTACTACAAAAAATCAATTAAACATGCAAGAACAATAATGCAGGAAATGAGGGACCAACCCCCCCAAATTATAAGGCATATAGAAAACAAAAAGCAAAATGACAGAAGTCCTTCTTGTCAGTACTTTAAATATGAATAAATTAAACTCTCCAATTGAAAGACAGAGATTGGCAAAATGGATAAAAACACATGTTTCAACTATATGCTGTCTACAGGAGACTCACTTTAGATCCAAAGACAAAAAAATAGATTAAAAGTGAAAAAATGGAAATAAATATTCCATGCAAGTAGAAGGGAAAGAGAGCAGGGGTGGCTATACTAACACTGGACAAAATAGATTTAAAACAAAAAAGGTTATAAGAGAGAAAGAAGTACATTATATATTAAGAGGTTTAACATAGATATAACAATTACAAACATTTCTGTACCTAATGACAAACCATCAAAATATATGAAGAAAAAACTGATAGAATTTAGGGGAGAAACAGACAGCTCTACAATAAGAGTTGGAGTCTACAATACCCAACTCTCAATATTGGATAGGACAACCAGACTGAAGATAAGTAAGGGAACACAGGATTAAACAACACGATAAACGAACTAGATAAAACTGACATACACAGAACACTCTAGTCAACAACAACAACAACAACAGCATATATATTCTTCTCAAGTGCACATGGGACATTTTCCAGGATAGACCGTATTTTAGACCACAAATTAAGTCCAATAGATTTTAAATGATAAATAGTATACAGGGTATCTTCTCCCACCACACCAGGACGAAGTGAGAAATCAACAACAGAAGTAAAACTGGAAAATCCACAAATTTGTGGAAATTAAACAACACACTCTTAAACAACCAATGGATCAAAGAAGAAATCAGAGGGGAAATTAAAAAATATAGAGAGACAAATGAAAATGAAAACACAACATACCAAAACTTATGGAACACAGTGAAAGCAGTGTTAAGGGGGGAAATTTATAGCTACAAACACTTGCATTAAAAAAAAAAAAAGACACTAGACAGATCTCAAATCAAGAAACAACTTAGCTTTACAACTTAAGGAACTAAAAAAAGAAGAACAAACTAAACTCAGCAGAAGGAAGGAAATAATAAAGATTAGAGAAAAGATAAACTGAAAAACAGAAAAACAACAGAGAAAATCAATGAAACCACAAGTTGGTTCTTTGAGAAGATCAACAAAATTGATAAAGCTTTATTCTGATTGACTAAGAAAAAAGAGAGAAGACTCAAATTACTAAAATCAGAAATGAAAATGGGGACATTACTACTGATTTTACAGAAATAAAAAGGATTATAAGAAAGAACAATTGTACACCAACAAATTGGATTATCTAGATGAAAAGGGAAAATTCCTAGGGCCACAAACCTACCAAGACTAAATCACAAAGAAATAGAAAATCTGAATAGACCTATAATTGGTGAGGAGACTGAATCAGTAATCAGAGATCTCCTGGTAAATAAAAGCCCTGGACTTGGTGCTTCACTGGTGAATTCTACCAAATGTTTAAGGAAGAACTAATAGCAACATTTCGCAAAGTTTTCCAAAATACTGAAGAGGGGGGAACACTTCCTAACTCTCTCTATAAGGCTGGTATTACTTTGATATCCAAACCAGACAGTCACTACAAGAAAACTACAGACCAATATTCCTTATGAATATTTATGCAAAAATCCTCAACAAAATACTAGCAAGTCAAATGCAGCAGCATATCAAAAGGACTATAACCAAGTGGCATTTATTCCTGGAACTGCAAGGATGATCCAACATATGACAATAGACCAGTATGATACACCACATTAACAGAATGAAGGAAAAAAACACATGATCCTCTCAATTGATGTAGAAAAAACACTTAACAAAATTCAACACCATTTCTTGATAAAAACATTCAGCAACCTATGAATAGAAGGAAACCACCTCAACAAAATAAAAGCCAGATCTGAAAATGATCACCTTATGAGACACAGAAAAAGCCTTTGATAAAATTTAATATCCTTTCCTGATAAAAATCTCTTAACAAATTACAAATAGAAGGCAACTTCTTTATCTTGAAAAACTTACAACTAACATCATATTTAATGATGAAAGACAATGCATTCCTCCTAAAATAAGGAACAAGACAAGGATGTACACTCTCACTGCTTCTATTCAATACTGTACTGGAGGCTGCAGCAGTGAAATAGTGGGGAAAGAATGAAAAAGAAAGGGGGGAAGATGGGGGGAGAGAGAGAGAACAGGAGGATCTATATAGAAAAAGAAGTAAAAATATCTTTATTGCAAATGATATAGTTGTAGATATAGAAAATCTGATGGAATCTATAAAACAACTACTGGAATTAATAAAGATGTTTAGAAGGGTTGCAGGAAACAAGATCAATATACAAAAATCAATTGTATTTTTGTATACTAGCAAGGAACAAAAAGAAATTAAAATTAAAAATACCATTTATAGTAATATCAAAAAATATGAAACAGAAATCCAACTGACAAAAGGTATGCAAGAGCTGTATGTTGAAAACCACAAAACACTGCTGAGAGAAATTAAAGAAGTAAATAAATAGAGAGATATGGCTTGTTTACAGGTCAGAAGACTCAGTATTTTTAAAATGTCAAATTTATCTACAGATTCAAAGCAATCCCAATTAAAATCCTGCAGACTTTTTTGTTGAAACTAACAAGCCAATTCTAAAATTCATTTGGAAAAGCAAAGGGGGGACACAGAATAGCCAAAACAACTTTGCAAAAGACAAAGTTGGGGGCTATGATGACCTGATTTCAAGCCTTACAAAAAAGCCACAGTAATGAAGAGAGTGTGATACTGGGGTGAAGATCAAGAGATGAATGAAACAGAGAAACCAGAAATAGGGCTCTCTCCATATATGTGGAAAACTGGTTTTTGACTAAGGTGCAAAGGTAGAGAAAAGATAAGTTGTTTCAACAAATAGTGTTGAAACAATTGGATATCCATATGCAAAAAATGAGCTCTGATTCATACCTCTCATCATATACAAAATGGATCATAAACCTAAATGTAGAAAATGTAGCAGAAAATTTGTGACCTTGGGTTCGGCAAAGATTTCTCAGAAATGACATCAAAACCATGATCTCTAAAAGCACACACTCGATAAATCGGACTTTAAATTAAAAACCTCTGTGCTTTGAAAAACACCATTAAAAGAAGGAAAAAAATAAAATCATATATCTGATAAAGGATTTGTTTCTAGAATATATAAAGAACTTTCAAAATTAAATAATAAGAACACTAATAAACCGATAGAAAATGGCAAATGATTTGAATGGACACTTTACCAAGGAAGATGAATGGATGACAAATAAGCCAATGAAAAGATGCTCAGCATCATTAGCCATTAGAGAAATGCAAATTCACTACCACCAATCATCTATTAGAATGGTTAAAATGAACAAGGCTGACCATACCCAGTGCTGGTGAGGATGTGGAAGAACTAGAACTCCCTTCTATTGCTGATTGAAAAACTGTTTAGTGGTTTCTTAAAAATTTAAACATATGCCTGTCATAATATCCAGCCACTCTACTCTGAGAAATTTATCATGGGGAATGAAAGCATAGGTCCAACCAAAAACTTGTACATGAATGTCCATTGCAGCTTTTTTTTTTTTTTTTTTTTTTTTGCCGTACGCGGGCCTCGCACTGTTGCGGCCTCTCCAGTTGCGGAGGACAGGCTCCGGACGCGCAGGCTCAGCGGCCATGGCTCACGGGCCCAGCCGCTCCGCGGCATGTGGGATCTTCCCGGACCGGGGCACGAACCCGTGTCCCCTGCATCGGCAGGCGGACTCTCAACCACTGCGCCACCAGGGAAGCCCTCAGCTTTATTTTTAATATCAACAGACTGGCAGCGACCAGTCGGGTGAAGGGATAAACAAAGTATGGTATATCCCTACGATGGAATATTCCTTAGCAGTAGAAAGAAATGAGCTACCGATACACACAACAGAATCTCAAAATAATCACGCCAAGTGAAAGAAGCCAGACATAAAAGAGTGCATATCATATGATTCAATGTATATGAAACTCTAGAAACAGCAAACTAATCTACAGAGACAGGAAGCTGATCAGCGGTTGCCTGGGTACCGGGGCAAGGGTGAGTAGGAGGAATTAGAGAGTCGGGAGGAAACTTGGGGGATGATGGACAGGTTCACTACCTTGACTGTGGTGATGGTTTCAGAGGTGTATACATGGGTCAAATCTTGACACAATGTACACTTTAAATGTGTGTGGTTTATTGCATTTAAATTATTCCTCAATATCATTGTGTTTTTTTTTTTTTTAAAAAAAGGAGGTAGTGAGGGAGAAAGAAGGGGAAAGTGCTCCGGGCAGAGGTGACAGCCTGTGTAAAGCCTGGAGGTGAGAACGAGAGGGCTACTAAGAAGTGAAAAGGGTTCAGCATGGCTGGAGAACGGGGTAGGAGACATGAAGCGATTATTGGTCCCTTGTTATCTGCTTCTAATACATTCTGTGCCTCACTCAAGAGTCTCTGGGAAGCTTCAGACAGTTCCCAGGCCTGGCCCACTGTGCGCCTGCTTTTTCTGCTTCTTACACATTCCCGTGACACTCAGCCACTCTGTGGAGATGTTCGAATAAGCCCCACCCTGGAAGTCAGAGCTCAGAATAGTTAGGCAGGGCCTGAAGGAAGGAGATGAAAGAAGAAGATGATGGGAGGTGCCCGGGTCAGGAGGCCAGAGGCGGAGGACGTGGCCCGAGGGGTCAGGGAGATGGGTCCCAGACCACGTCCCATTGTGGCTCCAGAACTTCTTTTCCAGCCCAGGGGGGACCTACGTCAATTCACAAAAGCCGATGTGTGGAAAATTCACTTAAGTCCAGTTTGCTGAATGAGCTGTTAGACATACTTCTTAGACTTGGTCTAGCAGAGTTCTCTGTAGCAATTCCAATTCCAAAGGGGTGCGTGGTGGAGGGGGTGGGACAGGCGCTCAGCAAGCAGCGTTTAGCACAGCTGGTGTGTTTGCATGAGCAGTGGCAGAAGCAGGGCGAAGACCGGAGTGGGGGAGCTGAAACTCCCAGCGCACCCCTCCGTTGCTAGGTCGGCTGGCCACTCGGTGAACTGGTCTTCCACAACCTGGTTTCTGCAGATCTGCCCTCGGCTCCTGGAGGAAGTGGCCCGCATTGATGTGATTCTCTGAGGGAGAGCAGACACCCAGACCTTGTTCACAGCCCACAGCTGAAGCCAGAAGATGCTCTGGGAGGTTCTGGGTTTGGGGTGCTCTCTGGAGCCCACTGTGGGCCTGCACTCTGCCGGAGGCAGACGGAGGCAAAAAAGGACAAGGCAGGGTCCTCCATGGGAATGAGAAGACAGGAAGAGTCAACATGCAGCACGGCCAGCAAACAAGATGGTCTAAAGATGAACCACAGCGTGGCGATATGGGGATTCAGCTGAGGGAGAGACTGGGCCCAAGGGCAGCAGGCCCCTACAAGTGGCTTTCTGGGGAGACGGGATTGAAATGGGTCTATAAGACGAACTTAGATTTGGATCGAAAAGAAGAATGTTTCAGGCAGAGGGAAAGTCCCCAAGCTGAGGGTAAGGGACGAGACATACAATGGCCAGCACGTTCCAGATCATGTCAGAAGGGAGTAGAGCTACATAATATGAAAACCACCCCTGATAAACGGTATGCCGCCAGTCTGGAAATGCCTACTGTGGTTGAGATTATGGGTGGCAGGGTTTGCATGTTTGTCAATCTGTTTTCCTCTGATTTTCCACCATGACTATATATTAGTTGTGCATTTCAAAAATGTGACGAATCTGCAAACTAACAAAACTAGCTGGTTTCCCTTCAGTCTAATAATCCCAAGACCTGCCAGGGACAATAGCTTGAAGAAAGACCACTCTCTCTGAGAGATGGAAGCCCAGGGGTGTCCAGCCTCCATCTGTCTGCAAGGCCTCCTAGGGGCCATGAATGCTCCTACCAGGCCATGGGCTTGCCTGGACGTAGGCCAGGGGCAGGAGAACCTGCTCTGGCTGGCGTTGCTAGGTGCCAGGCGCACCTGAGCAGGCGGGCAGGTGTGACAGTTGCCCTGGACCACATGGAGCTGGCTGTGCCTTGTGCACGCACAACAGTCCCGCCCCGCCTCCCCTCCCCAAACCTCCCTCTGCTTCCCGGCTAGCTCAGGTGTGGTGCATCTGTGGCCCGTTGGCAGGTTTCTGCCCGCAGTGCTGGGGAGCTGTCAGGTTAAGAGCTGGCTTGCTCCATTTGATCCCACATGTGAGCTGTTTTATTTCCCTCTCTCTCCTTTACATGGCTTCGGTGTGCTTTTATAAATATTTCACTAGCTTTGCTAAAGTCTATTTCATCTCTCTCTTAAATTTATTAAATATAAATGCAGCAACAACTCTACCATAAGTCTCTCTTTGCTGTCATAATCTCAGGCTCCTGTGGAAGTAAATATAATTTACTTTGTTTACCATGGGCAATTTGGAGCCCTATCTGTTGTATCAACACTTCCAGTGTCCCCCAAGCCTCCCTGCTTTCATTAGTGGGGTCTGCCCTATCCCCACGTAGGACACAGGGACATGGTTCCCACTGTGAAGATGGCATGACAAAGAACCAGTAGGGGCAGTTCTCTGAGACTTGCATGGTCTTGGTCCCTTGGTCTCCCAATGGCACCCTCGATGAATAAGGGGGAGTCTGTACTTGTCACCCCAGACCTGAGTGGGCCTGGAGGTCTGTTTGAGCGGAGCCTTTTCCCTGGCCTCTCTTGGAGAATAGGCCCATCTGCCGCATCTGGTGACCTGGCCAAAAAAGATGCAGACTGCTGTGAAATGATGGAGGGCATGGACACTCCTCCCACCCCCGGACCTGCAGTCAACAGAACCTGGGGCAAGGCAGGGATTCTGGTCCCCCCAAGCCAGCCACAAGCCCCCTGCCACTTCCTTTGTTCTTTGTTAATTGCAAAATAAACACAACCCTGCCCACCGACCAGGAAAAGAGATTTCTGCCAACCGGGGTCACCAGCAGGCAGTGAACAGGGGCTGCCTCTGGTTCTGACGCTTGACCTCCGTTGGCTACGTGTGATTTCGCAGAGGACACCAGGGCCCGAGAGAATTGCAGTGTCAGATGTGGGAAGCACCCAACCCTAAACAGGGCTTGCTGGGTCAGGTAAGGGGAATGAGTGAAGTGGGAGTCACAGTGGATGGGCAGCCACCTATCTGCATCTGCGATCAGCGAGAAGAGTTTCCTCTTTCACAAAGAAATGTGCCTTTTCCCATTCTTTATTTAATAAGAATGGTCCTCTCAGTCCATCCTGTGTTTCTCTGCTTTCGGTGGTGACATTGGTGCAGAGAGTGTTGCATTTCCTTTGCCTACAAGGAAATGCAAAGGAACCCCGGCTCCTGACTCCCAGCCTGGAACCTTCCACCAGACTTGCCAAGATGAAGGCAGGTGATGACAAGGCTCTGGTGACTTGGGCTGGGGAGACAGGTCAGGATGCTCGTAGGAGTTCAGATCTGTGCTGAAGCTCTCCATAGCTCCAGAACACCGGTTCCCACCTTGCCTGTGCCCTAGGGTCTCTGAGGCTATCCTGCAGATTCCGGGGGAGGAGGGCTGAGTGGGCTCAGAGACTTTCTGCTTCCATGTCCCATTCATACTCAGCAAGGTAAGAGAACGTTTACCCCCAGGAGGGGAAAGGAGTATGTTCCAGGGGCCAATTTAAGACCTCTGCGAGTCCCTCCTGCATATCAACATATTAAAATCTACTCAGCTTACATTGAATGTAATTATTTCCATAATTATTTTGCTTAAAAATGTTAAAAGGATTTGGAATCTTGCTTGTGAAATTATTAGTAATTTTGATTTTACAGTTTTCTTCTCATATTTTAGAGTCAATGCCCTTTTTTTTTTTCTTTTTTTTGAGGTATGCGGGACTCTCACTGTTGCGGCCTCTCCCGTTGCGGAGCACAGGCTCTGGACGCGCAGGCTCAGTGGCCATGGCTCACGGGCCCAGCCGCTCCGCGGCGTGTGGGATCCTCCCGGACCGGGGCACGAACCCGTGTCCCCTGCGTCGGCAGGCGGACTCTCAACCACTGAGCCACCAGGGAAGCCCCAATGCCCTTTTTTTTCCTTCTCGGGTCTCAAGCATGTTTAATGGCCCCTGAAATATCTATTGACTCCGCTCCTTGTGGGGTATACCCAGCTGAGCCCCTGGGTCTGGGATGGCAGAGCCACAGTTGGGGGTTTCGGCGGGGGCTGGGAGAAGCCCCTCGCCCTAGAACTGATCCCTGCCTTCGTCCCGCCTTCCCTGAAATGTCTCCAGGGAGCACACCCTGGAGGACCCCTGCCAGCCTCCCCTCCCTTGCTGGGTGGGGGGCTTCGAGCCCCTGGAGGTGAATGACAGGGCAGCGGCCGGCTCTCTGTGGCAATTGCATGAGAGCTGGCAGTCGTGGGGCTGGTGCCTTCCTGCCTCACCATTGGGAGCGAGACTATTTTAGGCTCTCGCTGCTTCTCTTCTGTTCCAGGGAGGGAAGGATGGAGGCCAGGCGCTGGAGGAAGGCGGAGCCTGTGTGTCTCTGCTTCCACCAGGTGTTTCAGAGGCAAACTTTTCTTTTCCTGCTTCTGCTGCCCACTGCTGGTGGAACGGGTTTGTCAAGTTGGTGTAACTTTTTTTGATATGCGTTTTACTTTTTTGGAGTTTAAAAAAAAAAAAAAGCCCAGTTGCATTCTACTCAAGGTTAGGAAAGTCGCCATAGAAGGCAAGATCTCTTGTAAATTTCACCAAGTGAAATTTACCTTGAAAATCCTGTAAATCAGTAGGACCTGGTGGCTCCTGAGAATTTCACTTATTTTGTTTCTTGGGCATGTTAGCAGTGACTTCCCCTTCCCTGGGGCAGTGGGGACAAAAGAAGAGTGACGGTGTAAGTAAAGGCCCCTCTGTCTGTCTACCTTTCTGTTCCTCTCTTTGGGTAAGTTTGTATGAATCAATTTTATTGCACTTCCACACAATACTTTATTGTGTCAAAATGCTCTCCCACCCACGGAACCAAACGTTTTTATACCCCCGACGCTCGGGAGGTCGGCAGGACTGAACTGCTATCTCTATTCTTCATACAAGGCCACTGAGGCGGGGAGAAGAGATGCCCTTTCTGGGTTGCATTCTGAGTCGCTGGGACTTGAAGCAGTGTCTCTGGCCCCTGTGTGGGCTCCTCCCACTGCCCCATTCCACCTTCGCTTGGATTCCCTGTTCCCTGTGGATGAGTCCTGGGAAAAGCTCCTTGGTCAACATATTGGAGCTGGGATCTCCCCCAACTGCAGCTTGAGGAACTCTGATGGCTCTGGGCAGTGGCTCTCACCTGGGAGGAGTTTTGCCTCTCAGGGGACATTTGGTCACGTATAGAAACATTTTTGGTTCTCACAGCTCGGGGCTGCTACTGGCATCTAGTGGGTTGAGGCTATTAAACATCTGCAACACAGCACAAGCCCCTCCTCCCCCACGTTAGAGAACGATCAGGCCCTGAATACCAATTGTGGCAGGTGAAGCTCTGCCTTAGGGAATAAATCCCATGTGATTCGTAACAATAGTCACATATTTACCACCTTCTCCTATGCACTCAATCCACGACGCACAGTGAGCATTTATTGAGCACCTGCGGCATGCACGGGGCCTTCCTGACTCTGCCACCTCCACCTCCATCAACTCATTACAACCTTGTAAGACGTGATAAGATGAGTGATTCTCTCCATGGGACCGATGAGGAAATTAGGGTTTAAGAGGGCATCACAGTTGGGTTTCCTGAGGCGGGTGGGTAGCTTGTGGGATCAGTACTTGTAGGGAAGGAGGGAAGCAAGGCTAGGCAGAAGTAGAAACTGGGCCATGACGCAATCACAGCAAAGGCCTCAGATGGTTCTGCTGGGAGCCCTGGAGCAGGTGTGGGCCTTCGGAGATGCTCCCAATTGGGGTGAGAAGTCCAGGCCCATATACCGCCCGCTCCCACAACATCAGCCAATATGTGTGGGCTACCCCAGGGGGGCGGCGTCCATATGTGAGGTGTCTCTTTCAGCCCAGGCAACACCCGGAGACGGCCCAGCAGAGAGCAGAGCGCCAACACTCTTAGTAGCCACTTGCTGAGTGCTCGGCCCTGGAGGGGGCACAGGCACTGGGGCATCCACTGTGAGGGCCCGAGCACTTGCCCAGGCTGGAGCCAAGTTGCCGCCCCTCCCTCACTGTGGTATTGGGAGCTCATGGGGGACCAAGGTCTCCTAACCCAGGGCCTTCCATCCCCAGCAGGGTATCAGTTAGCTTTTCTTGACCCTGTAAGTCACAAATCGGCAACACCAAGATGTGCTTTGTGGTGTAGACACTATAGCCCTAAATACTTTTGATTGGTTGCCACCATCCTTAAATAAGGAGATTTCACATTCAGTCCTGAGTTTCTACTTTTCACGGGAACATTGGGAGATCTTTCAAAGCCGGGCCACGGTCCTGCTGTGCAGCTGCGGGCTGGCCTGGGCAATGGGTCCCTTTACCAAGTGGGCATCTCGCCATTCCACTGTCGCACACCTGACCCACGACCCCGGTTTCCTCACTTGTGTCATGAGTTTTACTGTCTACACAGGCTGCTGTCAGAGCTGACTTCTGGGCAAGTGCTGGCTGTCGCTCCCGTTAACCTGTCTTCCCCGGCAGATGGAGCATTGGGTTGTGTCTGTTCTACGACCTCAGGACCTTAGGGCCCTTCCCTCTGCCCGTTTCCCATTGTGGATTTTAAAGCAAATCTCAAAATTCACAGAGAAAGCTTCTGGGTGAAAACCAGCAGGATGGAATTGGCCCTTTGTCCTGGGACACCCCTGCCCTTCTGGCTGGCCCTGAGCCTGCAGGCACCAAAGCCGGGCCCTGCTCCATCACATGGCTCCCTCTTCGAGGGGGCTTTGGTTTCCGTGGGCGACTCCATTGTTCCGAGCCGGCCCCATTTTTAGGACCACGGGACGAGGACGCTGACAGGCTTCTGGGCGCGTTTGCGATCGTGTGAGGTAACAGCTTCATTACTCAGTGATGAGTGACCCATATTCCTAACATGATTTCCCTGCTGTAACTCAAATTGAGTTCATGTTATTCTAATGATATCAGTTGACCTTGAGAATTAGACCAAGAAGCCTGGGGTTATTCTTCCAACTTCCACTGCAGATTCCTGTGATGTGTTTGGAAACACAATCTGCTTCTCATTGCCCTCAAGTGGGCAGGGGAAAAATAGAAAACAAAGATCCTGAACGGCGCTGATTTTTAGAAAATGCTTCTGGGCAATTTCAGAGCACGGGAGGCTCCTTCTCTCTCGGTCCTGCTCCTGTCGCAGCACCCAGCTGGCGTCTTGTCCGCACCCATGTACTGCGGGCTACAGACTCGCCTGGGCCTCCTCTGCCCCTGCCTCTTCCCCAGGGCCTGGGTCTCCCCGGCCAGGAAGAGCCCTCAGCCAGGTCTGATGGGGTGTCCTGCCCCAGCCTCACCCTGCCAGGTCATTCTCCCCAAACCACAGCGGATGTGCTGCCACCTCTCCAGCTCCCTCACTAGCTCCCCGTTGCCAGCTGGTAGAGCCCAACCTCCTTAGCCTGGCATTCAAGGCCCTTAATTCTAGCCCATCTACCTCCCAGTCCACCCAGCCAATACTACCCTGAGGCACGTGGCACAGAATGTCTACGTACCTGCATATGCACTGGGCTCTTACACCTCCATACCCTTGTTCAGCTGTCCTTCCCTCCTGAAACACCCTTGACCACCTCTCTCATCGTATGTGTACGAGCCCAAATCGCACTCTTCTTTGCATTTACTTGTTTATTCAATCTTTCTGGAGCTCTGACTGTGTTCTGGTTAGTGGGGTTTAATCTGGGGAGAAAAGAGAGAGAGAGTGACCAAGACTACAGAAAAAGCATGGCCATGAAAGCCCCAATGTGATCAGCTTTGGAGGAAATAAATAGTGTGACACCCTGGGCACCCTGGGGAGGGGGTCTCCTTTACTGAGGGGGCTCAGGGAAGGCCTGAGAAGGAAGCAGCCCTGCAGAAAAGTGAGGGAAATGGAACCCAGGCCCAGAGCCCCGGAGAGAGAAAGGGCGAGGCTGTTGTAGGAACCGACATGATCGGTTTCCCTGTCATCCTGAGGTGGGGACAGCTCTGCACAGAGGGTACCTGTGTCCCTGCAGGTGGGCTGGAGGGTAGTATAGGGGTAAGAGCCCAAACTCCAGGGTTGAACGACTGGGTTCAAATCCACACTGGGAGGCTGTGTGACCTTGGCAAGTTGTCTGATCTCTCTGTGCCACAATTTCCTCATCTGTAAAATGAGGATTCATTATAAGGAGTCAATGAATTCAGATTTGTAAACTGCTTAGAATTTTGCGTGTGTGTATTCATTCACATGAATAGTCAAAGAACTGTTACCTATTTTATTTAGGTTTTCATTTTTTTCGAATTGTAACATAGCAAAAAACAATTGGAAACCAGACAGTACTTGTTCTTAGAATAGAACAGAACAAAATAAAGAGCATGGACGGACCCTCAGAAAATCTGAGCTGACCCATCCTTCCGGAGCCCAGGCTCACTCTCTGGGTGGTGAGGGTCCTGCCTAGAATTTCCCAAACTTCTCCTCCACGTGTCCCTCACAGAGGGAGGAAAACCCCTAAAATATGCTCGAGGAATGGCCAAGCCCCCATCTGGGCGGAGAGGAGAGCAGTTTCTCCAGGGCTGGTGGGGAGAGTGCGATAAGCCAGGATACAGTGTGGCTGGAATCTTCGCCCTTGTGGAGCGGGAATGTGAAATTAAACGCTCAGACCTGGAAACCCCGTGTCTCCCGAGGATTCCACTCTGTTGGAAGACAGCTCCTCTCCCAGCACAAAGAGCAGGAAGCGGCCCGGGGGGCTGGAAGAAAAGGTTGTCTTGGGATGAAGGAAGAGACATGGTTGTTAGGGGAAGAGATGAGAAGAGATGCGTGGAGGGAGAGAGGAACAGAGTCCAAGAGAGATAAACAGGGAGAGACAGAGACACACACAGAGACACAGACAAAGAGATGGGGACAGAGACTGGGAGGCAGGGGGCCAGAGAGACAGAGACAGAGACAGACAGAAAGAAACTGAGAAAAAAAAAGACCTTGAGACAGAGAAAGGGAGAGATAGAGGAGAAATACTAGAGACGAATACAGACCAAGGAGGGAAGGTCAAGGGTGAAAAGTTCTGATGGGTCTCTTTGCCTCCTATCATTTGTCTGAAATAAAGCACATCCCCCCTTCCAAGCCTGTGTTTGGCGTAAGTTCCCTCTTTCACTGCCGCATCCAGAACCCTCCCCCGCCACACGCTTGCACATACGTGTGCACCAACACACTCATCACACCCAGAGTCCCACTCCTGCCCCCCCAAACCCAGGATCACGTGCCCCTGGGTTTCCTGTCCTCCTTTGCACCGTCTGTATTTGAAATTCTCTTGCTCCAGTCTGCAGAGCAGGTGCCGTCCTCTTCAAGAGGCTTTGCATGTCTTATTTTGATTTTAACAAACAGCAAGAACTTGGGTCCTGGAATCTTTCCATTTGCCTTCGCCGCCCTCTTCGCTGAAGTTTGCACGCAGCCTCGGCTGAGACCGTCCTCAGCAGGGCCCGCTGGGCCGGCTCAGCTGCTACCGCCGCCTACATCTTCCTCCCATTTCCAGCTCCTGGAATTATTGCGGCGGATTTAGCCTGAGGCTGGTTCCATGGGGAACTCAGAACCTGGGGTGTCACAGTGAGGCTCAGCCGGATAAGAGGCAGTGGGGGTCCTCTATAAGCTAAAACCGTGGAATCAGCCCTTCCCTCCAGCATTCTTGAGGTAGGCTTGCCTAGGCCCCCTGCCACCCCTCACTCCCCCTACCCCATTCTTTACGTTGGCTGTTAAATTGGGATGCAGCGGGTGGGGCCGGAGGGCACTTTGTTTGCTCGGGACTGGCCTCTGCCAGGCTCGGAAATATCAGATCTGGGGGGAATCAGATCACAATAGCGATCACCAATACTGATGTGTTCTTACTGTAAGCTGAAGGCTCCACGTGCACCATCTTGTTTAATCCTCACCATAACCCATGGGATGGGTACCATTCCTATCCCCATTTTACAGATGCAGAAACTGAGGTTCAGAAAGGTAGAGCCATTTGCCCAAAGTGACCTCGCTCTGATTCTGAAATGTGTGCTCCTAGATAGTCTGCGTTACAATGACTTCTGCTTCTGTTGGGGTTTCTTTGCTCAGTGAACACCAGCAGGAATGTTTGGGAACCCGTCATTAAAGGACAGCACAGCCTCCATGTGCCCCTGGTTCCAAGTGCTGGGCTGTTTGTTAAAAGTGTGCTTTTTCAAAGTGTGTTCATGCCGTTACCTTACTCTGTCTCCATGAAATACGTGCTAGGAGTTCATGTTCTCTGTCCACTTGAAAGAGGGGGAGACTGAGGCTAGAAAGGGCCACCCTCGGAGTGGAAGGAAAAGCCTGGGCCTGAACAACAGCTCCTGTGTCCAGGCCTGTGAGAGGTGGTCTTCTCTGTGTTGAGGCAGTTATCTTCCCTCCCCAAACCCTTCTTCTTTCTTTTAAGAAACATGTTTCTAAGACTCCTGACTGGACCATGCTGGGGGCGGGCCTCCATGGTGGTGGTGGTGACGCTGGCTTCTGCGTTTGGGCTGAACTTGAACTCGTTTCCCCTTCCCGGTTTGAAGGCAGCGACTTGGCACGTGTTTTCCTGGAATCTGACCCTCACTGCCGCCCCAACACTCCTCCAGCCTCTCCTTGTTCCTTCCCACTTGCCTGTCATGCCTCATATTAAAATGTCTCCTTTCCCAAGCGATGATCTATACTAGACCCCCGAGATGAACTCCCTTATTGCCCTCATCTTTCCCTTTGAACTCTTCCGAGTGTTAAGTGATACACGTGTGTGATCATTTGTTCAGTATCTGACTCTCCTGCCGCAGTAGAGCCCCGCGGGGTCAGGGGCTATGGTGTGTCCTCACTGGATCCCCTGCACTGGGCCTCGCCTGTGTGGATTTACCAGTCAAATGAACTGCAGTCCTTCGGGGCAGATCTGTGTCAGCGACGGGTGAAGGTGGGTGGCACAGAGGTTGCGGGGAGGCAGCGCCATTGGAAGGAGGAGGAGGCTCTGGGAAGAGTGAGGAGGAAGCGTTGGGAGGGTGGAAAGCAGAGCCGTGGAGCGTGTGTCCGTGTCTGGGCTCAGTGGACACGCCCGGCCGGTCAGAGCGAGAGGCCAGAGCCTGGCAAGGCTGGGCTGGATGTTTTCTGCTGTCCACGCATCAGCCAGGTTTTTTTTTTTTTTGCGGTACGCGGGCCTCTCACTGTTGTGGCCTCTCCCACTGCGGAGCACAGGCTCCAGACACGCAGGCTCAGCGGCCCTGGCTCACGGGCCCAGCCGCTCTGCGGCATGTGGGATCTTCCCGGACCGGGGCATGAACCCGTGTCCCCTGCATCGGCAGGCAGACTCTCAACCACTGCGCCACCAGGAAAGCCCCAGCCAGGTTTTTATTTGCTTAGTTTCCCACTGAATGGTGAGCTCCTTGGGGAAAGAACCTGGTTTTATTTGACATGGAATCCTGAATGCAAGGCACAGAGTAAGTTGCTGAAGGAGAAATAACAGCAAAAACAGTGGATTCCAGTCCAACAGTTGGTTAGTACATGGTTACCAACAGAGATCAACTGTTCAACCAGGTCCCGACCCAGCTGTGAGGAAGGGCACAATCTGAGAGCCAGTGGCTGGCTCTGGGCAGCCCAGCACCTGGTTTGATGGAACCGATCGGATACTTTGGCATCCAGTCTGGGCTGTCTCCATGATGCCAAAACAATCAATCACTTCGGGTGAGAAAGGGAACAAAGTGGCCAAGTCCATTTACAGGGCTGTGTAGACTGAGCATCTGGTCACTGTTTTCCTCTTTTGCCTTTTAATTGTATTGGGTGTCACATACACAGCTCAGGTGAGGTGAAGGCAATGTGCCACTGCCTTTTCTCTAGTGGAAATGAAGAGCGGAAGTTCTCCCGGGACACCCCTGATCGGGCCACATGGTACCACTGGGGGCTCCTGACACCTTTCTGGTAATCCTCCCTGAAGCATCTGTAACAGCCCATCTTACGGGTCAGGAGCCAAGGGTCAGAGAGGTTAGTCACATGATGGCGTGGTCCAGCTAAGACTTGGAGCTGGTTCTTCTAAGTCCTAGCCCCTTCCATCACAACCCATATCTTGGGGTGCCAAATTATTAGAATAATCTGGTTAGATATCAGGCTAAAATGATGGTGTAAATTACATCTACATGACTAATCAATCTATCCCCTACTCAAGTCCTAAGGTGTTTTCTGTGCTCATACATGTGCACAGTGAAGTGGTTGAGAGTGAGCCCACTGGACATAGACCACCTGGGTTGGAATCCCAGTTCAACCGCTTAGAAGCTGTGTAGCCTGGGGAAGTTTACCCAACTTCCCTGTGCTTTCCTTTCCTAACATGTAAAAGGGGACTAACCATAGCTCATCCAATGGAATGCTGTCAAGATTAAATGAGACAAGCCACGTAGTGTTGCCCACAGAAAACACTCAATACATGTGGCTCTTACTTGGGACCCAGTACCATACACACATTGGGGATGCAGCACTGGGGCACCTGCCCACAAAGAACCCGCCGTCAGTCCAGAGGAGGACTCGCACACGTGACTAGCCTTCTCCAGGCATTTGTGTGTGTGGTCATGTAAGTCAGGATACTCGGAGGTGTTTTGTTATAGTGACTATGATGAGATTTGCGATGCTGTGTGTAGCTCACCAACCCGCAGGAACCACGACCTGAAAGTATGGAAAGAGTAGTAACTAGGGATGGAAACCTGAATTCACAGATGGGTTGAAAACCAGACATTGTAGAAAACGGTTAACTTTTTATAAACTCATTCAGACATACATTTAATAAGTTCCATGTGTTAGTTGCCATGTGGCAGACACACTGGAAATGCCAGGATGGCAGGGGAAGCTCATGATCAGAAAGGAGAGAAGGACATTAGGCATTTAAGTAGCCTTCAGTGGGGTGAGGGCAGTGTTGGAGATTTGCATGGGGAACTTGGAGGATGGGTGTCCAATCCACCAGTGTGTGTGTGTGTGTGTGTGTGTGTGTGTGTGTGTGTGTGTGTGTGTTGGTGGTGGTAGTGATGACAAGGGAGGGCTTCCTGGAGGAGATGATATCTGGGTTGAGTGTTAAAAAGCAAGTAGGACTTACTCAGGGCACAGGTGGGAGGATGCTGGTTCAAAACAGTCCAGATCGAGGGGCAGCAGGAATGGAGGCAATGGGACAAGGTCCCAGCATGTGCAGTCGTGAGGGTGGGGTGAGTGAGGGGGACCTTACGGGTCTTGGTGAGGAGTTCAGATTATGTCGTGGGCAATGGGAACCTTGGCAGATATAAGCAGATCAACCTGGCCAGATGTGTACTTTTGATAGTTTGTTCTCACACCATTGCCAAAAGGAGTTCTGGTCTGGGCTGGGTGGCAGAAGGTGGGATTTGGGGGAATGGTAGAGATTATCAGAGGTCATGGCCAACATCCAGGGAACAGTGGTTGGTGGCTAGCACCAAGGAAGTGACAGTAGAACAAATAGGAGGGGAGGAGGGGATGGATTGGGGACATCAAATGTGCTATGATGTTCAATTGCTGGGATGTACCAAAGAAGAGTGGGGAGTCAAGGACAGCTTGGGGATTAAATGGACAAAGGAGCTACCAGTGGAGATCTCAAGTGGGGAGAAGGGGTAGGTTTAGGGGTACCTGTGAAACATCCAGGGGGATATACTCAGTTTAGAAGACTAAACTTCTGAGAATGAAGCTTGGGGGATAGATCTGAGCTGAAGATATGGACCCAGGAGTCTTTGGAGTGATAGTGAAATCAGGGAGCATGGAGAGTAAGACAAACAGTAGGCCGAACACAGAACCGTGGGGACACCAATATTTTTTAGGACAGACAGAGGAAGAGGGCAGAAGAGAATAAAAGAAGGAGCAGCGAGAGTGGTAGGTGGGAAACAAAAAGAGAGAAGCCGTGGGAATTCCGTATTAGTCAGGTTGTGCTATGTTATGCTGTAGCTGGAACAAACAAGCCCCGATCTCAGTGGCTTTTGCCAAAACAGATTTACAGCATAAGCTACTTGATCATCTCAAGTCAGCTACTGCCCTCTGCCAGGACCCAGGTTGATGCTATAGCCCGTCCTTGCAACATCACCAGTCTCAAGGCAGAGATAAAAGGGGACCTTGCAACCGTGAGCTGCCTCTTGAAACTTTCACTCCAAAGTGAAAGATCTCAGTCCTGTGCAGGTTTCATTGACCAAAGTCAGTCCCAGAGCAAGCCTGAGGTCAACACTGCCAGGAAGTATAATCCTCCCCAGAATGAAGGCACAGGTACCCTGAACAACGATACACGTGACCACAGATAGTTTCGAGAAGAAAGGAAAGGTCCGTTGCGTAAAACACAGCCGAGAGAGCCAGGATGATGAAAACTCAAGGGCACTGTCCAGATTGGGCAATCGGTGGCTCTCCACTACAGGAGAGCAGCCAGGGCAGAGACAGCAAGTGTCAGCTGGTCTTTTGAGAAGTTCCCAGTGTGAAGAAGGGTAGTGGCTGGGAAGAAATGCTGAACAAAGGAGATGGGTTTCATCTGTTCTGCTTCTGTGTTTTCTCTCAAACCAGACACATACATGTGGCAGATGGCGAAAGTGGCCACAAATTCTTCCCCTGTTTCATATTTATAAAAATCATCTGGAGTTTCGTATCCATGCCAATCTTGTAGCTCCTCCCACAAGAAGGAGAGTTTTTCTCTATCTCCTGAATCAGGCTGGCTTGTAACTTGCTGTCGTCAGTGGGACAAGAGCAAACCTGACACAAGAGCTTGAAAAGCACTTTTCCTCTCCCTGCTCTTGGAACCCAGAGACACCTGTGCACGAGCCTGGGCTAGCCTGCTGGGTGATGAAAGACCTGTCGTCCGGCTGTCCATTTCCCTACTCCGCGTTGCCCCAGCCAGGGGCCAATTAACCTCCAGGAGCCCCCACCCTGCCGACCGGCAGCTGACCACAGACACACAATGGAGCCCAGCTGAAATCAGAAGACCTGCCCAGCTGAGTCCAGCCCAGAGTGCCAGTTTAAGGAATCATGAGCTACATAAACGGTTATTTTAAGCCACTAAGTTTTGGGGTGGTTTGTTATGCAAAAAATGCTAAAGGATAACACTCTGTGTAACTGAGATTTCTCGTGATGGGCAGTATATCTGTAGGTTTGTATTAGAGTTCATGAGACCTTCCTCTTGGGATGTCTATGATGGTAACTGCTTTAGGGTAGGAAGCACATGTTATTTGCTTTTGTTTTTCTTAGCCCCTAAACTGGAGCTCGGCATGTAGTAGGTGCTTAATAAGTGTTTACGGAAAGAATGAGTGAGTGGATTCCATTTACAAACATACCACCAGGCTATGGGCTTTGGGTGATAAGGATGTGTCAATGTAGGTTCAACAACAGTAACAAATGTACTGGTTTGGTGTAGGACATGGACAGCTGGGGAGGGTGTGCATGTGTGGGGCAGGGGGCATATGGGAACTCTATACTCTGCTTAGTTTTGCTGGGGGCCTGAAATTGCTCTAAAAATAAAGTTTATTAATTAAACACACACACACATACACATCACCAGAGCTTCCAGCTGGGTGTTGGGAGCTGGATGGAGTAAGCGATTGACTAAGTCTCCACTTTATTTATGGGTAAAGACAGAACAAGACAGACCCAGGTCTTCCGTCCCAGTGCAGAGCCCGGTCGACCTCGACCTCCATCTCTATATTTAACTTCTGTCCGGTCCTCTCTGCAAGGATACCAAGGTGGCACGTACTCATGTTGAAGAGATGATGAATATGAATATTTTATCTTCTCTCCATCTCGTCAAAACCCACAACATTGTTTTCCATAAATCGCTTTCACTCTCGCACTGTGTTTGGGGGTGCACATGCCTTTATGTATTTAGTCTTTGCTTTGGTCTCTGGGCTGCCTTTATGAACGGTCTTGCGCTCAGAGACACTTCAGAGCAGTGACATGCTGATGGTAAGCGGGCGGCTGCCTAACTTGGGCGACTTCTCATCAACTTCATTGCTTTTAACATTAAAATAGTCATTTCAGCTGGGGCGGTGGGGGCTGAAAGTTAGCCGCTTAATGGCACCCACACTTTAGCTGTCTTCTCAAAGGTTGATTCTGGGGCTTTCTTAGCATAATATATGTCAGGGTCTGTAAAGGCGGAAAGCGGCTGCCCTCTTAACCAGAGCAGCAAAGACAACTGATGCGTTTCTCCTGTTAAATTTACTGGTCTTTGGGGAGTTGCTTGCTCATTAAATACACCAAATACAAAATCTCTTAATACAGTATTATCTAGGTAATATAGAAGACTTCCCCAGTGTGAGCCCAGAGAGACGGAATTGTCAAAGCTTTTCAGAGGCCACCTCGCAAAGCTCGCATTCCTCCTCTTATGCATCCACTGTGCGCCTCTGAGATTCAGGGTGTCCTACTCTGCGTACTCTTGTCCACTCCATCAACCTCATTGCCTTGTCCCATCCCCATCATGGTCCAGGCCAAAGTGTGGCAAGAGCTATGGCAGCTCCCAGAATTGTAGAAAAGGTAATGTCAGATCTCCTCAATGACTTTAAAACTGAGGAGTAGGAAATGATTCAGAAATGGCCACCCTTTAGCCAGGTGTCGGCTCAGGCTTCAGGCAGCGATGAGAGGATTAATTGGTGCTGGGAGTGGGCTGGCGAGTCCCACCCCAGGTGCTCTGGGACCCCAACCCTAGGGAGAATGTGGGGCATGCTATCCTGAGTTAGACCTGGCCGCAGCCACCTGAATTCTCCTTCCAGTGGGACGTGGTGGAGGTGCGACCAGAACCACTCTCCCGGGTGGACCACTGGGTCCGGAGGGTCCTGACTTGATGTGAGATCTTTACCAAGTCAATTCCCAAGTTCTGACTGTCAGTTTCTCTCTGAGTAAAATCAGGTTAAAAATGCCTTTCCCTCTTCACAAGTTTGGTTCAAAAAAAAAAAGATTCCATCACTTTCCTAAAAGGATATGGGTCAGCTAACAGCACAGGAAGTCTCAGATAATTTTAACAGAACAGAGTTAGAAGGGAAAGCCCAGAGTGAAGGGGAGGAAGGGGAGCCTGCACATGCTTAGTCAGGGGAGGGCAGGGGCGCTAAAGGCTATGTGAGCAGAGGACCGGCCAGTGCCGGCGGAGGGGATGTTACCAGGTCTTCTTGGTACACGGCACACACATTTGCCTGCCTAACACTAACATCCCTGCCCGCCTCCCCCTTCCTTTCAGACTCCGGTTTTGCATCAGGCACTGTACTCACCGACTGGGGATGGGGATCTTAACCTCTATTGTGCCAGGGACCCCTTGGCAGTCTCGGAATAACGCTTTTACATGCGTAAAATAGAAGATACAGCCTTGCAAGGGCAGCCAATTATGTTAAAATCCAGTTATTAAAATACCTTAAAAATCGTTATTTAGTGCCGTGCTTTGTTGGCATATTATGTAATACTCACGGCAGGTCTAATGATGACTGTCTTTTGAAGCAGTGATAAGCAGAAACGCTATTTTGATGTATCTGCAATAACTGCGACATGATTAGAAAAATGCCTTGCTTCCTTTTGGTGACAAAGTCACAGGGACTGATCACACTATCATAATTTGTTGCCTACATTTGTAATTTAAGGGATCGTAGACTTTAGAGGTCAGTAAAAATAAAAATGTCATTTTTTTTCTATCCACGCTCGCAAACTCCAAGGAATCGAGCCTCAGCCCCCTCATATTGAAGTGTGGGTCATAGTACCAACCTCAAGGGCTGTTAGGAGATTTGAGAACAAACTAATTCCAGGTAGGAGCCCTGATCTGGAGGAACCCAGAGGAGTCTAGTTCCTCGCCTCCCCTCTGAATCTTGTTTCTACAAGTTGACCATCACCCCTGGGGCCTTCTGAGTCCCCGCACTCACGGCTCAACCACGGTGGGCACTGCCGTCGACACCCTTCTAAACTGCTCACCTCTCCAGGTGTGCCAGGACCTATCAGAACGTTCAGCCGTTCTCGGGATACAGGCTTCCCGCCTTTGGTAAATCCATCTGGAGGGAGGAGCAGCTTCCTGGAATTTAAGGATGGACAGGAATGAACCCAGATGCACGTCTTCTCCTGTGACCAGATTAGGCTTTCCAGAAAGTGGAAGGGGTGCCCTTCTCATTTCAAAATCTTTCTGTGATTCCCGTCTCACTCAGCAATACACAGCTGCCTCTCTCCTCACTTATACTTTCCCTGCCGGCTTTCACAGTCATTTCAGCCACAGGGCCTTTGCACCTGCCATCCCTCTGCCTGGCACACCACCCATGCGTGTGTCTCACGCCTTGTTCCTTCTTTAGTTTTCTTCCTGGTCCATATTGCTATTTGAAATCACTGTGTTGACTGTTCCCTAGTGTGTGATCCACCTCCCCAGCAGTGACGTGTGCCCCACGAGGCCCGGGACCCTGTCTCTTGCCTGCTGCCCTCTCAGTGCCTGCCACTGAGCCTCGAGTGTAGTTGGTGCCTGAAAATATTTGTTGACTGTGAGAAGGCATTTTGGGGGAGAATTGAATAAGAACTGGGTATTAGACAATAGTAAGAAATTATTGTTAATTTGATTGAGTGTGATAGTGGTATTGAGGTTAGGGTGAAAAAAGAAAGAGGCTGAAATATTGATGGGTAAAGTGGCATCCTGGGATTTGCTTTAAAATATTCCAGTTTAAGGAAAAAGTGGGAGTTGATGAAGCAAAATGGCCAAATGTTGATAACTGTTAAAATGAGAAAATGAGTACATTTGGGTTAATTACATCCTTCTTTCTTTTGGGTGGGTTTGAACATCTCCATAATGAAGAGCTAAACATTATTTGTTGACCTCATGGGTGAGTGAACAAATAGTGTATAAAATGTACTTAGTCCAGAACCTAGCACATAACACATACTTATTAATATTAGCTTGTAAAATTATCCATAAAAATGATGAGGGAACAGATAAGAAAGTGCACTGGAGACTGGAACACAGTGAACTCGGAGCGGGGATTACAGATACTGTTGTTGCTGGTGTTTTTGAAGAGCAGCCCTCCGACGGCCGCGGCCTGGGCGGGCGGTGCTAAGCGCATCTTGCGCCTGCAGCCATTTCACCCTCCACGGCCCCCAAGGGAATGTGTTGCTGCTGGGCTGAGCCCCGGGGCCAGGCTGAGCAGACTTTGAGGGTCCCTGCCCACCCAGGGAGTCAGGTACCCTGGGGAGAATGGCATGCCGTGCTTGTGGTCAGATGGGCAGAGGGACCCCCAGTGGCTCTCAGTGGGGGCAGGGATGCCGGCAAGACAGGACTGGATCTATCGCCTGGAGTTTCCTGCAGGTCGGAGCTGCAGGGCAGGATTTGTGCTCCAGGAGGTGGACAGAGGGCAGGGGACTGGCTGCACAGCCCACCTGGCTCAGGGCCCCCTCCTCTTTGTGTATGTCCTGCCCGGCAGCAGAGCACCAATGGTTACGAGCCCAGGTTTTGAGACCAACAGCGCTGGGTGGGGATGTCAGCTCTGCCACCTCTTAGCTCTGCAAACTTGGGCAAGCCACTTGCCTTCTCTGAGCCTGTTTCCTAGTCTAGAAAATGGGGCTGATGGTCCCCACTTGATCGGGCATTGTGCTTAAGTGAGGTAATGTGTGTGCCATGCCGGGTGTAGTACCTGGCCCATCCTAGGAGTCAACAGACAGTAGCTATTCATTATTGCTGGCTTGGGGTGGGGGGTGGACCTTCACAGCTATTCCTCAAATGATCAAATTTGGCCTGTAGTCCACTGTCTCCCTAGAGTGGCAGAGGGTTGGTTTTTACTGATAAAATTGGGGAGCCGTTACCAGGAGAAGGTTGAAGGATGCTGGGGCACAGCTCCCCAGCTGGCTCATCCTCCAGCCCCTTCTGGCCAACTCTCCCTTGTCGTAATGGACAGCTTTGGCCCTGTGAGATGCACAGCAGAGACATCCTTCTGCATGAGTACTATTTTTTAAAAAAAATTAATTAATTAATTTTTTTGGCTGCGTTGGGTCTTCGTTGCTGCGCGCGGGCTTTCTCTAGTTGCGGCGAACGGGGGCTACTCTTCGTTGTGGTGCATGGGCTTCTCATTGCAATGGCTTCTCTTGTTGCAGAGCACAGGCTTTAGGCATGCAGGCTTCAGTAGTTGTGGCATGTGGGCTCAGTGGTTGTGGCTCGCAGGCTCTAGAGTGTAGGCTCAGTAGTTGTGGCGCATGGGCTTAGTTGCTCCTCATGTGGGATCTTCTCGGACCAGGGCTCGAACCCATGTCCCCTGCATTGGCAGGCGGATTCTTAACCACTGCACCGCCAGGGAAGTCCCCCGAGTACTACTTTTTTTTTTAAATTTATTTATTTTTGGCCGCGTTGGGTCTTCATTGCTGCGCACAGGCTTTCTCTAGTTGCAGCAAGCAGGGGGCTACTCTTTGTTGTGGTGTGCGGGCTCCTCATGGAGGTGGCTTCTCTTGTTGCAGAGCACGGGCTCTAGGCATGCAGGCTCTAGAGTGCAGGCTCAGTAGTTGTGGTGCACGGGCTTAGTTGCCCTGCGGCATGTGGGATCTTCCCGGACCAGGGCTCGAACCCGTGTCCCCTGCATTGGCAGGCAGATTCTTAACAACTGCACCACCAGGGAAGTCCCACGAGTACTACTTTTTGAGTGCTTAATCCACACTGGCATTGGGCTAGGTGCTCCATATGTGTGATCTTATTGAATTCTCCTGACAACTTAGATATTTGTATTATCCCCACTTTAGAAAGGAAGAAACTGAGGCTGCTGGAGGTGAAATACCTTTTTCTGGTAGAACCAAGACTTGACCGTAGATAAATCAACTATATCTCAATATAAGATAAAAATTACATGAAAAGCTTTTTTAAAAAAGAGACTTGACCATAGAGCCTGAGCAATCAACCACTTGTCCTCTTTCCTCTGGGCTAACTTACAGCAGAGACTCTGTGCCTGGGGTCGGGGGGGTCCACCCTACAGGGCCTTGGATAGGTGAAAGCATGAACGTAGCCTCACCTTGGAACCTTTTCCTTGGAGGGGAAAGAGGACTGATCCAGACAAACAAAAGAACTCCTGCCTCACCCCATGGAAAATAATGGTATCCTAAGGTACAGTGGCCCTGGCTGAAAGCATAAACTGGTTTGTGAGTAAACATCAGACGATGCATCCTTCTGGGGTTCAGGTAAGAGCAGGTAGGATGGTGAGGGCCGGGGACGTCCCAGGACAAGCATTAGCCTCGTAGTTCCAAGCTCAGCTTCCGGTTCTGACTATTAGAGCCTCCATTGCCCTGGCCGACACGATCCGTTCAGAGTGTCGTTGTCATCCCAGCCAAGGTCTCAGAGACAATCAAGGGATGTCTGCTTGAGTTTGACCTGGAAGTGGCACTGGGTCTCCCTCCTGCTGGGTTCAAAGACAGGAGGGGTACATTTAAAGCAGCTACAGCTCCCTTGCCATCTGACAGGAGAAGCTGCCAGAGAACAAAGCCCACAAAGGCAGGAGAGCTGAGAGATGGGAGAGATCACCCAGGTCCTGATAACACTGTTAAGCTCCTGGATCAAGCTGTATCTGAAGGCAAACCGGCCTTGGGCTTGTCAGTTAATAAGAGCTGGTGCATTACTCGTTTAGCGTAGCCACTTTGGGCTCTGGTTTTTGTCACTTGCAACCAAAGGATTCCTAACTTCTCCAACATATGCCGTAGAAGTTTGAAAACCCATCTGTGGGGGCCATGGGGAGCCACTGCACGTTTTTGAGCTGAAGACTGGCAAGCCCTGAGCCTCACTTTAGACAATGTCTAGAGGTGCTTCTAGGACGAGGAGAGAGCAAGCTGGCTGCACCCACCCTGGCCACGCTCTGCGTCCGTCTCTGCCTGTTGCCTCCGTCGGCCGAGGAGAGTGATGCTCTGAGCATCTATCCGCCGTGGTGCTGGCTTCACTCACAAGCATCTTCTCTTGAGAAAATGAGCTTTGCATCAAAGTGGCATGGCTGCTTTCCTTAAACCAAACAGCCCTTCCCCTCCCCACTGCCTTGCAGAGGCAAGAAAACTCATTTAACCACCTGCAAGTTTCCATTCATGGTCCTGTGTCATTACGGGAACGCTTTGATGGGGCCAGGGGTGGGAATGGGGGAGAGGCCTTCCACCTTTACAATTAACTCGTTAGGGACAATGACACCCAGCCAGGGCCCTGCCTCCTTGGGCTTGTCGGGTGGATGTGATGAAAGCCTGGGCCCACAGTGGGAGTCTGCAGAATTGCCTGGCCCTGGCGTCTCAGGAGGAGACCATCGAGCGGGGGTCCAGCTCCTCGCTGGCTCTGTGAACACACGCATCGCTGCCTTAGTGCAAACGGCCGGCCCTGCTGTACCACGCGTGCCACCAGGCACAAAACGCTGTCCTTTGTGGCTTAACCAGGAGGCTAAAAGCCTAGCATTTGGCATCAGACAGCTTCACCGCCGGGCTGCCGTTAACTCACACCACTTTCCTGAACCTGGTCCTTATCTGTAAACTGGGGTTGAGGATGCCTGTAAAGGGGGTAGCAAGCAGCGTCTGTGGCCTCTGTGTTGGTCACTGCTCTCTTTATTAAAGGGGAGCTGCTTCTACCCAGGAGTCCTGGGAGAGCAATGGGGCAAATATCGCCACCAAAATCTTGATGAAAAAGCTCAGGGTCCTAGGGCCTGGGATTGGGCTCCTTCCCTTAGCAGAGCTGTCCCCATTGCTGGGGAGGGGGAGTGATCATAGAGTATCCCCCAACTCCTTCCCGGCCCTTTGACTCACAGACTCAGGGACATCCTGGGACTTAAGGCGTGGGAGGGTCCTTGGGGTCCTCAAGGTCTGTCCTCATCACTCCCAGCCAGTGCTGACTCCTGGAATCACTCAACCCTGCCTTGAAATACACAGGTTTGGGTCCCCTAGAAAGTCCAGTCCCTGTGATTCCTGAACATTCAGGGTCCAGGGGTTGGTTATCATCTTTGCATCACTCCGGGAGAGTCTTACCATGACTCTCTCCTCTTCACCATCAGTGCCTCCAGGCAGGCACCTGAGAAGGAAAGTTAAGCCCACCCTCTCCATAGACTGGGCTCTCTGCCCTCTTTCTGCCAGTCCTAAGGCTCGGTGTCTGAGCAGATGTGGGTTTTAGAGGAACGTGGGTCCTCCATCCTTGCACGTGTGGACAGTTCTCTTGGCACCTCGTAGAGAGTTGGGGGGATTGGCAGGGAGGGAGCTGAGTGTTCACGCATCTCTGGCCTTAGCAGCACCAAAGCAGCACAGGTCACTCGCTCTCTCCCTTTCCTCGGCCACCACCTGCGGCCACTCTCGCGAGAACCTCCTGCTCTACTCCCCGGTCCCTGTCCATCTCTCTCCACAAGGCTGGCTCCCGCCTGGGTCTCCCCCTCATGCCTGACAACATCGCCCCTCTAGCCCCATTTCTCTGGTCCCTCACCGGGGCCTTTGCACACACTGTTCCCTCCACCTGGAGCACACTGCCCCTCACTCTCTCTCCGGAGGTCTTTCCTGGCTTCCTTGCCCCCAGTTTGAAGCAGGGGCCTCTCCCACCCACCCTCAGCATGCCCTGAGCTACTCCTTCCCGTGTGTTATCTCTTGTTATTTCTCCCCTGCATCCTCCCAGCCCCCAAGAGGCCTCAGAAGGGCAGGGGCTCTGCTTTGCTCCTACTTGTATCCCCCGCTTCTAGGGAGGCCCCTGCCTGGCCTGCACTGCCAGGTAACCGGGGAGACCCCTGGTGAAGGCCCAGCATCTGGGTGAACCGTATCAGCTTCACTGTAGCGCACAATGGCGCCTAATAATTAACTCTCCAATTAGGCCCACAATCAAGGCTTAATCTGGGGCTCGTTGGTGATGAGGCTATTCACAGCCAGCCTTTCATCCTGGGCCCAGGCCCCTGCTCTACAGCTCCCGCCTTGGCTCTGCGTCAGAGCCACTCTCTTGTTACCCGGGCCTCGGCCCTCTCCCCACCCTGTGCCTCGGAGCCCGGAGCCCGGGGCTGTGCATCTCACAGGGAAGCCCCCGGCCTGGCTGCTCCTCGGCGAGGCGGGGACCAGCTGCTGGGAAAGCACGCCTGGTGAGCAGAAGGCCCCCCTCATTACGGAGGAGCACCAATTGGCTCAGCCCACGAAAGCCTTCAGGTTTGCGAACGTTAAGACTTAATTGGCTCATGGACACTGAAAGAATGGAGGGGCTCCTCCAGGGAGCGGTCCTGTCCTCGCTCCTCTTTCCCCTGCTGGATAATGACAGAACCTGGGAATGATTAGAGAGGGGGGATGAGCTCCCCTCTCGGGGGCCCGTGATGGGTTCCACCTCCATTTAGAACCCGTGCCCTACCCGGTGCCTTGCTTCCTGCCTGACTTTTCAGAGGTGATTTTTAATTGCGTTTTCCCAGGTAGAGTCAGAGCATCGAGATGGGGATGCAAGTGGGCCAGTCCCAGCCACTTTCCCAGCAACCCTTTTTAGTGGGGCGCACTTACCTTGTGGGGCTTGAGTTCTTAGTAAATCTGTGGACGGGGTCAGCATGAAGAGGAAACAGTAGCACAAAGCTTCCCTGGCTTGGCCTTGGCCTCCAGGCTCAGCGAGTGTGTGCCTGCCTCTGCGGACCTCACCTCGGCCCACTCCCTGCCCACTCGCCCCAGCCTCGCCCCCCACGCTGACCTCGCTCCCCTCCAAGCTTGCCCAGATCTTCCACGTCAGGTCTTCACTCTTGGCAGTTCCCCTCCCTGTGAAACACAACCCCTAGATCTTTGCACAGCTCATCCCTTCTTGTCATTTGGATGTAGCTACCAGTGACTCAGACCACCCACCCCGTACAATGTCCAGTACACCCTCCAGAGGCACGCCCCCCCCAGTTCACCCTCATGCTCTCAACATATCTTATTAACATGTGTATTCATCAAGCATCTATCTCTCCTCACTGAGATGTGATTGAGGACCCGTATGTCTGTTCACTGTTCACTGTTCACTGTCTAGCACCGTGCCTGGTACCTAAATATTTGTGGAAAGACAGAACAGAACTTCTCCTTAGCGACCTGCGAATGTTCTCTTGGCCCTGCAGGTCCGGTGGAAAGCCTCGCCTTGCCTCGTCGGGAACAGACCCCTCCGAGGACTTTGCCGTTGACAGTGGTGGCTTCTTGAAGTCACCTCCATTTCCAAGCTGGCCCAGTGGGGCCAGGATAACGAAGCTGCTTTAACATAAATAATTTGCTTCCGAGGTGTAAGAAATGGGGAATATTTTTAGAAGGCCTGCCCTCCTAGGGGAAGTAAATGACTTATGAAAACGGGATTTTTCAAAGTGGCCTTCAAGAGAAAAGGGAGCCGTGTGTGATGGCCAAAATGGAATTCTATGAATTAGTGCGACTCATTATTCTGGCCGTGCGCACACAGACACACACACACACACACACAGGCACACACGCTCGCTCGCTCGCTCACTCACTTTTCCCCTGCCTTCCATTTCATGGTCTTGGCTCGAATCTGAGATAAAACCGCTGCAGCCCCCTCCCCTGGCCCTCAGCGGCGGCCTGTCTGATTGGATGCCTCCCACAGCCCTGAAGACCAGAGCTTCAAGGAGGAAGCTGTCGGGGACACGCTGAGCCCTCGCCTCTTAAAGTGCGCGCCGTAAGTTACCTTGAAATGTTATTTAAAAAAAAAAAAAAAGTATTTTAGGTTCAACAGACACTTGGGTTCCTGTTAACAACTCATTTAAGGAGAAAGTGGGGGGAAGGCATTCAGATCAAGGCTTCTTTGACAACATGAACCTCCTTACTTTGAATTCTTACAGTGTGGATGGGATGAAAGATTTCGTGGAGGCGCAGACGGGCAAGTGCACGGGTGAGAAAGGACAGATGACAGCTGTAACGGAGACGCGGGCATCTTGGGATGGGTTTTGTCTGTCCAATAATGGAGAGCAGATTTTGGAGGGAGGGGGGAGTGGGAGGCCCAGAAAACCAAGACACAAAAACCACTTTTGTGGCCATTGTGTTTCCACTGGAGTCTTGATCTACGGAAGACGTGCTGTTTGGGGAACTAATAAGGCAACCAGCTCCTCTGATGAGGCACGTTCTGAAAACCAAGGTCTAGAGGAGTCATCCATTGCTAACTCCCTGGGGCGTTTCTCCCCTTGTGTACAAAGTCTGGCCTCCAAGGGGGCATGGATCTGTCTTCTGCCCATTGCCCCTGAAACCCCAGACAACCAGCTCTGGGCTCCTTGTCTAGAAGGTCATGGTGGCTTTCCATTGTCCATAGGCTCAACTTCCAAATCCCAGGCTAGCAACCAAGGTCCACCATGGGTTAACTCCACTCTGTCTTTCTTCCCAGTCCGCACACCTACCTAAGACTTCTCCCACCATGCCCACGTCCTTCTTTATCCCACGTCATTCTTCCCTCTCCCACGGAAGATTCCCTTCTCTGAGTAGTCTCTTCCCTGCTTGTCCATCCAAGGTCTATGCGTCCTAGCAGACTTGACTCCCAGGAGGCTTCTGAGGCTAGCCCAACCTCATGAAACTCCTTGGTGAGTTCCCACACACTGATTCTGTATGCATTCGACCCATTTCATTGATTGTCAGTCTAGTCTACTCTCCGCAATGGACTGTCAGCTTCCTAGGGGCAAGGATTCCACCTCGTAGGCAGCAGCACATAGCACAGGACCCACAGAGTGGGCACAAGAAGCTTTGACCTCTTCTAAACTCTGACCCAAGAAGCTTTGGTTGCTTCTAAACTGTGCGAAGTGGCCAGGTTGTGGGCTGGAGAATGCAGAGCATATGGGCTCACCACCTCCTCCTGGGGGTCTTCCATGCCTGAGGCTGGCAAGCAGGACTCAGGAGGAGCTGCCACCACATTGCTATCACCCTCTGCTAACCAGTCTCGAGGACCGGTGGTCCCTGGGGCAAGGCCAAAACTTTCAGCTTCTCAACATTGTCTCAACTCTTTCTGTTCTGTAACAGTTCACTCAATCAATAAAGAATTGTTAAGTGGCCTGCTATGGGCCAGGCACTGGGGATTCAGTGGCGGATATGCCAAGATATCGTCCCCATTCTCTTAATACTTACAGGCCATGAATCAAGAGCCACAGAAAGGCTTGATTACAATTGTGATAAATCCAGTGAAGGGTAGGTGTAAGCTGCTCTAGGAGTGCTTAGATGGACCCAACAGTTGCTTCTCAAGGACTTTGTTTTACATCTGGTGGGGTCTAAGCTGACTGCACAGCTGTGGTAGCAGTGGAGAGCCCTGAGTTGTCTTGATGGACCACTTGATGGGATGCTGAGCGTAGGGAGGCTGATGGAAGAAGGTCGGTTCTCACTGAGGGTCTGTGGTGAGACTCTGAGCACATGTGGAGAAGTATCTTCAAGCAGGGATTGTTATGAATGTGGAGGTGTGATCAGAGCAGGAATTAACTGTCCTTCCAACCAAGGCCAGAGAAGTTCTGACATTCTTTGATGCTAAGTACCTTCTTCTCTTTAAAATGAGGGCCTTCTTTTCAACAAGCTCCCAAGTCCCATGTCCTTCAAAGCCTCACTAACATCACCCTAGTGGCAATCGATCACTCCCTCACTGCTTCTATTTCACTTCCTTGATTTTTCTACTAATGAAACTAGTGAGCTGCCTTGTATCATGGCTTCTTCTGCAAATGTTTATCCACTCTATTTCACAGTGAATTCCAGGAGAATTAGAATTACATCTAGTTCTACTTTGGGTAGCAAGGATCCTAGATGAGGGCATAAAACAGGTGAAACAAGTATCTGGCACACATGCCACCACCTGCTAATTCAGTGACCATGGCAGACATTATTAATCGATCCTGACTAATTTCATTTAATCTCATTTCTGTTGTACTTAAGCAGGATTTAAAAGTACCTCCTCAGAAGCATCTTCCCTGGTCACTCTCTGAAGGAGGTCACCCCTTCCCCAATTGTTTTCTATGAATAAACCCATTCTTTTCTTTACCAAGCTTATCACAATTAGCAATTATGTATTTTTGAACTTATTTAAGGCCTGTTTCCCCAACTAACCTGCAAGCTCCATGTAGTGGAATTATGTCTGGTTTTGCTCATCACAGAATCTCACAGCTGAGCAGTCTTTGTCGTCACATAGGAAAAGCTCAGTAAATGTTTGCTGCAAGTTGACTGAATGCTTTAGGCCACGAATGATTTAAAGAGAGAACGAGGCTTCCTCGACAAAATACATGGGATGAGTCTTGACTCTGCACCTTCTTTTTTTTTTTTTTTTTTTTTGCGGTATGCGGGCCTCTCACTGTTGTGGCCTTTCCCGTTGCGAAACACAGGCTCCGGACGCGCAGGCTCAGCGGCCATGGCTCACGGGCCCAGCCGCTCCGCGGCACGTGGGATCCTCCCGGACTGGGGCACGAACCCGCGTCCCCTGCATCGGCAGGAGGACTCTCAACCACTGCGCCACCAGGGAAGCCCTGCAACTTCTTAACTGGGTGTGTTTGGCAAGCCCTGCCCTTCTCTGTGCCAGTGCCCAGGGTTGTTGAAGTGTTTAAGTTGTTTAAGGCCTTACCCTCCACCTCAGAGGTTTCTGCAGATCTGGGACAAATCCTGTCCCTCCAAGCTTGGTGGCCACGAGAATTTTTCCTGAATCTGAGAGTTGGTTAATACTTTGGAGCTAGTGGGCTGGTGTTCAGTGTGGGCCCAGGAGACATGTGCCGGGAGTGGGCAGAGCTGCAGCCCGTACCCTCCTGCCTGGGTCCCTGGTGGCAGCCCCTGTGGGGAGGGGCCCTCGGCTCCCAGGTGCTGGGCTCTTCCGGCAGGAAGCATGGACTTGACTCTGGCCCTTGACTACTTAGGATGCAGTAGTGCCATCGCCGCCTGCATCTTAATTTCCTCTCCTCCTCTTCCTCCTCTTTCACCTCCCTTCTGCCATGGAGGGGGGTGGCGAGAAGGCCACTGTGTACCCCCCTTTCGTTGCTTCTACAGCTGGGGCCAAATGGCCCCCTCCCCTCTGGAGATGTGAGGCCCCCCTGAGCCTGTTTCTCTGCAGACTCGCCCTGCTCTGACCAGCGAAGCCTGCCTAATGTGTCCTGGGGGAGGCGATGCCTTAGGAAAAGCGGCTCCCCTGGCCCTGCTGAAGCTACGTCCCGCTGGCCTGCAGCCAGTGGGAATTTGTGTGTGTGTTTGGGGGATGCCGTGGGGGGATCAGGGATGGCCCAGTGGGTTGGTAGGGCCCTGACTGGCTGCCCACAGCCCCACCCACCCAGTTCTCAGTTGGGGTGGAGGGAAGTGTCCATTAAGAGTCCAGCCTTTCTTTTGGAATGGCAGGCTTGTGATCTCTCCCCGAGGGGCCAGTTAGCTGGGGAAAGTGAGTACTTCCAGCAGAGAATCCAAGCAGAAAGCCAAGGCAGGCCTGGGAGCAGGTCTCCCACAGGTAGGCAGCCCTTGGGTCGTTTCAAAGGCTTTCTCTTCAGCAGAACTGACTCCACTCACTTCCCACCTCCTGTCTGCCTGGACTGCCCTTCCTCCCGTCTCTGCCTGGTGAGCTTCTATTTCTGCTCAAGGTCCAACTCAAATGTCATCTTGACTCCTCCAGCCAAGGCTACTTGCTGCCTCTTTGGGTTCCTACCCTCCTCTTTGTTCCTTTTTCCATTATGGGGGGGTGTCCTCAGCTGAGCGGTTACTCACTGGTTCTGCCACTTACCTTCTTCCTCTAGATGGTGAGCTCCAAGGGCATCATCCTTGTGTGAACATCTGTTACGTCTGCTTGTCTTACCTCCTTGAGTGGCACCTGTGGCAGCTGGTCCCCACAATGGCCCCCATGACTCTCGACTCCCTACCTTGTGTCGTCCCCTCCCACGATGAATAAAGCAGAGCTGTGTGACTGAGGGACATTAGACAGACCAGACGTGACGGTGTGTGTGACTTCGGAGGCAGAAGCATCAAGGACGGGAGGCCCCTGGCTTGCTCAGCGGAAGCCGGTGCCACGTCATCAGGACACCCGAGCGGCCCTGTGGAGAGATGCGCGTGGAGAGCAGCTGAGGCTTCCTCCCCGCCACCAGCACCGAGCAGCCACCCACGCGAGTGAGCCACCTTGGCGGCGTGTCCTCAGCCCTGGCCAAGCCTTTGGTTGACCACAGTTGACAAACAGCTTGACTGTAACCTCAGGAGCCGTCCCAGCCAAGCTGCTTCCTGCTTCCTGACCCACAGCAACGGTGAGACAATCAGTCTTTGTCGTTGTTTGAGAGAAACTCTCCCCCAGCAATAGATAACCGATAAATACCCCAGATCCCTTGGGGGAACTACCTTCTCCCCCTGCATGTGGACTTGGTGAAACAGTCTGTAAGGATGCTCTGTCTTCCCTGGGCCAAGGGATGGGGCCCTGACCTTGGAGAGGACGATCAGACCTTCTCCCTGAATTTGTATCTCAGGCATAGATACCAGATCTGGAAGTGGTTAGGCTGATTCTAGAACCTACTTGATGCCATACACACACACACACACGCATTATACACATACATGTATACCTACCATACAAACATGCATATTCACACATGTACACACACACACACACACGTGTGTGTGTGCCAGAGTCAGTTATTGTTGGCCATCAGATAACCTGGACTGGCACAGGCACCTTGCAGTCATCCTCTTCACAGCCCCGTCCACCATCACACCACTCACTGAAAGCCCCCCTCCAAGTGCCTAGATCACCCACCATTCAGTAAGTGCTCAACCATTGTGTGTTGGATAAACACCTAGAAATATGAAGGACATCAGGGCTATCTATGGCGATTTTCATTTGTGTCGTTTGTGCTCTTGGAGAAGAAGTTAAAAGCCGAGGATTCTTTGTGCCCGGCTCTCTGCATCTCTCCCCGCCCTCACCCCTCCCCCGACACCTTTCCGGATGAGACCAGCTTCTGGTCACCTGTGGCCAGGCCGGGAGCATCAGGTATCTGCAGCAAGCCAGGCAGCCTGCCTTGGCCTGGAAGCCTGGGCTCTTTGAGGTGAGCATGGGGTGAGAAGAAAGCATAGGCGGGGGAAAGAGTGCCAGCACAGCGATGCACAGGGACCTTTGTTGTTGGTAGTGCCTTGGAGGTGCTGGGCCCTTCCTGGGAGAGATGGCAGTGCGACCCATCTCAGGAGGCAGGACTGTAGCCATGGGGCCTCCCAGCAGAAACCCTTGAACCAGCTTGGTGCAGAGCCAGTGGAGCTGACTGTTAGTTAGGCTTTTGTGGGCTGTGACCCATAGTGATTCAGCAGTGACCAGTGTAGACTGACACCAGATGCCGGGAATCCTGCACACCCCATGTACTGCTCTGGGTAATGTCCTGGGCCCCTGCGGTGTGAGGGAGGGAACCCCACAGACGACTGAAATGGAATCTCCCACCAGACCAGCATGACAGGGGCACAAAATTCAATCCACAAAAAGGGTTCATAGTAATTTAATTTAGGAAAATGTGCCATTTCTTTTACACCCAAGTTTGTGGAATAAGACTCAAAGGTACTAGAATGTCAGCTCCAGGGTGGCGGGAATTTTTTTTTTCTTTATTCATTATTGTATTACAGAGCCTAGTACCTTGCCTGACACACAGTGGGCACTCAATAAATATTAATGTATAAAGGCACTAGTAGAAAATAATTAATGGGGCGCCCACTAAGTGCTAGAAACTTATGGAAACTTCCCTGAGATTCTTTTCACAACACCCTAGAAACTTGGTATTCTCAGCCACATTTTCTTTTCCTTCCCTCCTTCCCTCCCTCCTCCCTCCCTTCCTTCCTCCCTCCCTTCCTTCCTTCCTAATCCCATTCCAGCTGTCCTAATGCATTTATACATGTTCTTATAAGCAATGCACTGTTTATACAAACATATTTTTAGTTTGTATGAAGGTTATTGTGTCACATCTCATCCCGTTTCCACCTTTTCCACCCACCACGTTTTGCCATCCACCTTCCCACGCGTGGACGGCCTCCAGCACTCATCTACCTCTGTCAACACTGAGTGAACATCCTCAAATGTGTCTCCTGTGACAGAACTTCTTTGGAATTATACACCCAGGAGTAGAATTGCCGGTCACTGCAACGTCTGTGTGTAACTTCACCAAGAAAGACCGCAATGACCTACACTACCTACAGCAAGGTTTGAAGCTTCCTTCATTTCCATATCTGGGCCAACTTTGGCATTCCCCAGCTAACTAATATTTTCCTGTCTCATTAGATATAAAGTAATACCTCATTGTTGTTTTAAATTGCATTTCTTGCCTTCATCTGTGGGGAAGAATGGAAGCTTCAGAGAAATGATGTGCCCAGGGGCCCTCAGCTGGTGCATGAGCAGCTGGGCTTCACCCACCCACTCTGGGCTCAAGCTGGTGCCAGGGTCCAACTGCCCCTCGTGGGCTGAGGGTTCTACCAGCTGCCGGGTCAGACTTGTGCAGTGCAGGTCTTCCGCTGTGATCGAGCCCCACCTGGTGGTGTGGAGAGGGAACTGCCGCTGTGGAGGGGACGGGAGAGGACAGGAGGGGAGGGAACCTGAAACGCCTCACTTTTGAGGCTCTCCTTGATTTCTATTTTTCAAAATTTCTAAATTGAGATATAACTGACACACATTATACTAGTTTCAGGTGTACAATGTAATTTTTTCTTGTGATGACAATCTTCAAAATCAACTCTCTTAGCAACCCCCAAATATACAGCACCCCGTCATCAACTGTAGTCACCATGCTATACACAAATCCCCAGGACTTATCTTATGACTGAAAGTTTGAACCCCCATCACCTTCACCTTGCAGGTGCAGGGGACCTGAACCGTCTCCATTTTGAGGCTTTTATTGCTTTTAGCAAACAAAACCAGAACTCTCTTACAAAAACATCTAGTGTACTGTTTCTTAAAGGGACTTTAATTTAAGTACAATATACCTGCATGAAGGACACAAATCCCAAGTGAATTTTCAGTGAATTTTCAGCAGTGAACATCTGTGTAACCAGCACTCCAGGTGCCCCTTCCAGCCCCTCCTGCCACTGTCCTGACTCCTAAGGCCAGAGATTCCTTTGCTGGGTTGACCTGCTGTATACATGGAACTGTATACAGCTGTTGCCTTGTCTATCTTGCTATTTTTGCACAATACCGTTTGTGTGGTTCACTCATCCATATCTGTTCATTCTCTCTTTTATACAGTATTCTGTTATATGAATACACTGCAAGTTATCCTTTCCACTGCTGATGGAATCTGTGCTGATTCCAGAACTTCGCTATATTGAATAAAGCCGCTATGAACGTTCTCGTACAGAGCTTTGGTGCACATATGTATACAGTTCTGTTAAGTATGTGTCTAGGAATGAAAATACTGGACCATGGGTAGGGTGTATATTCGACTTTTGTAGATATTGCCAGTTTTCCAAAGTGGTTGTGCTAAGTTACCATCCCAGTGGCAGTGTGAGTGCTGGTTGGTCTGCATTCTCACTTACCCTTGGTACTGTCACCAAGGGTATTAGTGGTACTGCATAGTATCTTTAGTGGGTCTTAGTGGTACACTGCATAGTATCTTTAGTGGGTCTTAGTGGTACTGGTGGGTGTTAGTGGTACACTGCATAGTATTTTTAGTGGGTCTTAGTGGTACTGGTGGGTATTAGTGGTACACTGCATAGTATCTTTAGCGGGTCTTAGTGGTACTGGTGGGTATTAGTGGTACTGCATAGTCTTTCTAATTTGCAATCCTGATGACTAATGAAATTTCTTATGTTTACTGGTCACTTGGCTAATTTCTGTGAATTGTCTATGTAAGACTTTTGGCCATTCTTCTGTTGAGTTGCCTACTTTTTTCTTATTGGTTCATAGGAGTTAAAAAGTATGTCATCTGGATATGAGCACTTTCTCAGAAATATTTTCTCCCACTTGGGTCACTTGCCTTTTCAGTCTCTTAGTGATGTCTTTTAATGAACAGAAGTCTCTGCTTTTACTATAACATAATTTATTAATATTTTCTCTTATTATTTTGTGTGCTATTGAAAATGTTTTGGCCTATGCCAAGACCATGAGGATTGCCTTCTTTTCTTCTAAAAGCTTTCACAATCTGCACCCCTCTGGAACTGATTTTTGCATCTGGTGGGAGGCAGAGGATCAATATTCTTTTCCATATGGATACTTAATTGACCAGCCTGATTTATGGAAAAGGTCATCTTTTTCCCACTGCACTGCTGTGTCACCTTTGTCATAAACCAGGGGATGGTACCCGTGTGAATCTGTTCCTGGTATATATGTCTGTTTCTTTCAGAAAATGCAATGTGATGGTACCATGCGCGAGGTCATTTCAGAGTTTATAAACTCGTAGAGCACAGTGTGCAGCAGGTGGGGCTGTCTGCCAGTGGACCCTGGCTTGAGCTTGCTGACAAGCTTCTCCCTCTCTTCATTATCTTGAGGCTCACCATGGGCTCACTTGCCCACAAAGTCAGGAAGCTGACTTGGATGCCCCCAGTTCCTGTGAGGTCTCTGGACCCCCAGAGAGCACCCATGTGGCCCCAGCAGCTGGGGTGGGGCAAAGTCTCTTCCCAGCATTCATTTTCCCTCCCTTTTCCCAACTGTGCTGGGCCATAGGGAAGACTGCACCTGGTTCTGCAGGAGCATCTGGGGTCTGAGAGGGGGGGTTCTTACAGCAATTCACTGCTCGAGGGTCTGGCAGCCCCAAGTGGTCCCTTGAAGATGTGGCATTCAGCACAGCAGGGGCTGGGCCTGACCTCCTGCTAAGATGACTTCACTTTGTGTAGAGGGTTGCATGTTGATAAGCAAGTCCAGGGTCTGGGGGCACGGGGACAATCTCTTGGCTCTCTGAGTGTCCCAACAGAGTGACAGCTCTGCTCCTGGGGCCACCAGCCTGGGACCCAAACTCTGGATCGTCCACTGGGAAGAGATGGGCAGTGTGGGCAGCAGGGCGTGGTGGGAGGGCCAGGTCAGGGAGTGGGTCAGGAGTGTGGGTTCCAGAGCCAACTCTGGCATGAGCTCAAGGGCCTCCTGGGAAACTCTCTGCCCCTCTCTGGGCCTCCAACTCCTCAGTTTTGGTCTCTCTGTGTTATGGGTTGCATTGTGTCCCCAAAAGGATGCGTTGAAGTCCTAACCCCCTGGAACCTGGGAATGGGACCTCATTTGGAAATAGGGTCTTTGCAGATATAATCAGGCTAAGATGAGGTTGTAGCATGGGCCCTAATTTAATCTGATTGGTGTCCTTACAGGAAGAACAGAGACACACAGAGAAGGCAAGCATGTGAAGATGAGGGCAGAGATTGGAGTGACGCTTCCACGTGCCCAGGAACACCTGGGGCACCAGAAGCTGGACGAGGAGGGGGAAAGGGTCCTTCTCTAGAGGCGTCAGAAGGAACGTGGCCAACACCTTGATTTGGGACTTCTGCCCTCAAAAACTGTGAGAATATCAAGGTCTGTTGTTCTCAGCCAGTCAGTATGTGGTACTTTTTTTTTTTGCGGTACACGGGCCTTTCACCGTCGTGGCCGCTCCTGTTGTGGAGCACAGGCTACGGATGCGCAGGCTCAGCGGCCATGGCTCACGGGCCCAGCCGCTCCACGGCATGTGGGATCTTCCCAGACTGGGGCACGAACGCGTGTCCCCTGCAGCGGCAGGCGGACTCTCAACCACTGCGCCACCAGGGAAGCCCCGAGTATGTGGTACTTTTTACAGCAGCCCTAGGAAACAAATACAGCCTGCGTCTGGGCTTGCCCCTCCCATCTGTCCTTCATCACATCACTCTCCTGTGATCACCTGTCAGTAGTGGCTCATCGCGACCACTGGAGCAGCATCACGGATGCTGACCGTGTCTCCCACCCAACCAGCCCCAGCTGAATCCCTGGCTCCTGCCTCCCTCCCCCCGGCACCCCATCAGCTCATTTTAGGCACACCCAACAGTCACTCTGGCCAAAGGATGACTCAAGTTTTATCCTTGACTGCTCTCCCTCATGCCTGACTCCAATTCAGTGACAAATTCTATCAACTCTACCTCTAAAGTGTATTCTCAGTTCTTTGCTTCCACCATGATCATAGTATTTTAAGCCTCCAACTGCTCTTTCTTGAACTACATGACAGCCTCTTGTGGTAGGTTGATTGCAAAAATGGCCATAATCCTTTATTCCCCCTTACGTCCAGGCCCTTGGCAATTGGCTTTGCAGTGCCTTACTTCTATAGGCAGAGTCTACTTCTCCACCCTGGACTCTGAGCTGACCTTGGGACTTGCTTTGGCCATTGAGAACTGCATGCAGTGATGGTGTACCGGTTTTGAACTTAGGTCTCAGGAGACCTTGTGCACTCCCTGGAATGCTGCCACCACCGTGAACACCAGCCCAGGCTAGCAGGTTAGAGGATGACGTGCATGGAGCAGAGACTAGACATCTCGGTCAAGGCTGTTGTAGACCAGCAAACCCTCAGTGAAGTCACTAGCTAACCCACCAACACATGAGCCCAGACTAGATTGGCTAAGCCTGGCCTGGATCAGAATGGTTTGATTGACCAGAGGTCTCATGAGGAATTATGTTCTTTAAACTATGTTTTGGAGTAATTTGTTACACAGCCATAGCTAATTGATACACCTCCTTAACTAGTCACCAGGCTGTCCTTTCCCCTCTCACAATATTTTCTCTTCTCAGAAGCCAGAGTGATTTCTCCTCTATTTGTCACCCTCCAATGGTTTCCTGTTGCAATTGAATGACTCCAAGCTCTGGACCATAGTCTTCAAGGCCTGACTGATTCCCTGCTTCCTCAGTCTGCTTCACCCCCAGTGACCATCCTCTCAGTCCCATGCATGTGCCTTTGCTCTTGCTGACCCCTCTGCTGGAGCAGACCCTCCTATATCTGCACTTGGCTGCCTCCTCCTAAGCCACATATTAACTCAAATATTTCCTCAGGGAGGCCTGTCCTGACCACTCTAGCTAAAGACATCCTCCCCAGCCTCTGCCCAGTCCTTTCCTTTCATTGCATCCTGGTTTTATTTCCTCACCAGTTCCTGAAGGTATTGGTGTCGAGGAGCATAGTAACTCCTTTAACTAGAATATAAACTCCAGGAAAGCAGCAATCATGTGTTTTTCTGTTTTACTGCTCTACCCCCAGTATTTATAACAGTTCCTGGCATATAGTAAGTGCTCAATAAAGATTTGTTAAATGAATGAATAACAAGCCCAAGGGGGGGAAAAAAAACCCTTGTGGCATAGCTTACAAATCCTTTGCAAGCATATGATTTCCCGTCACTGTTCTCGTCAATTCTCCACCCCATGCAGATGGAACTACCTGCAGGTTCCCCATCATACTGCCCCGGCCTCTAAGCTTTTGCACACACTGTTCCTTTGGTCTGCTCTTCCTTCCCATACAAAAACGCTGGGGACTATTTATTCTCAAAAGATTTATGTCAGAAGTTTTGTCCTTCAAGAAGCTTTTCTCAAAAATGTTGGGGTTAGCAGATGCAAACTATTATATATTGAGTGGATAAACAACAAGGTCCTACTTTATAGCACAGGGAACTATATTCAATATCCTGTGATAAACCATAATGGAGAAGAATATAAAAAAGAAAGTATATACATGTATACATATATATCACTTTGCTGAATCATTTTGCTGTACAGCAGAAATTAACATAACATTGTGAATCAACTATACTTCAATTGAAAAAGAAAAGAAGATTTTCTGTCTCCCCACTCCCAGCGCATGGTGCGGTCCTCCCCCAGGTCTCCTAGCGCATGGTGCGGTCCTCCCCCAGGTCTCCCAGCGCATGGTGCGGTCCTCCCCCAGGCCTCCCAGGCGCTTCACATGCTCTCTGCACTTCACTGATTTTACTGTTTACTCCTCTGTCTTCAGGACCGTATGGCCCAAGCCAGCAGGACCAGGCCTTCTTAACTACTGAGTCCCTGGCCCAGCCACAGGGCCTGGTGGGGCTCAGTAAATATGTGATATGATCAGAAGCAGAGGTGAGCTGAAGATCTGCTCTTTCCCCAATCCAAACTTGTGAAGGTCAGAGAGAATGTGGGCCGTGATGGATTTAAGGAACTGAGTGGTACAGTGGAGATAACTACTGGAGTGTTAGAATCACAAACGTCCTGGTCTGCATCGCCTGACCACTGCACCTGGCGAAGAGAGCTCCAGATTGGAGGTTGGAAAGGTGGCACCCCTCCTGGCTCCTCTGTGACGTCAGCAGGGCTGGGCTTCCCTCTCCCTGAGCACCTCCCTGCCTCTGGGTCTCCTAGTGAGTTGTGGAGAAAAAGCCGATGTAAAACTCCAGCCCGGCAGAAAAGGACCCAGCGGTCTTGATGAACCGTAAGGGGACTGCAGCAAGCCTGCCATTCAGTATAATTGGTGGGGGGAGAGCAAACGAATGAATGAATGGAATTGATAGTCACCTTGGAGTCAATCCTTCTTACCAGAAAGAACTCAGTCTTTGGCACCTTATTAGAAAACTGGGCTAGATCCAGCCTTGATCAGTGCATTTTAAGAAGGGTGTGGAAAGGACACTGGAGAAATAATCAAGTGGAATTATGTGACAGAAAACTGAAAAAACGAGTATGAAGTTGGAAAGGCCAAATGGTCATTGTCATATCACACAGCGGCTCTCAGTGATGTATCTGACGTTTAACTTCTCAGGGCCATTTCATCTGTGCATTTTTTCCTCAGTACACATCCTCCCTGAATATGAATATTTATTAGACAAAGGAGACTGACTTCTCCTCCCTTTCCACTGTGGCTCAAAGGAGAGAACATGGGCTCAAACGGCAGCAAGAGAGAGGCAGATTAGATAGGCAGAAGGACTTCCTGGAGGTGAGAACACTCAGTGCAGGAAAGACTCAGTGCAGTGACTCATGCAGACCACTGAGTCAGTGGGATGAAGTGAATGTCTCTGAAGATGGTTTTAGGTTTTGATTTTGAATGTGACAATACTGACAAAGTGCCTGACACTTGGTGATGCTCAGGAAATACCTTTCTTTCCCCTTTTAGAAGAGCTGGTTCTCCCCAAGAACAGGTATTTGCTGGAGAAAGGGACTATCATCTAATTGTTCACAGCTGGTGTCTTGAGATTCTAGCTGTGGGCTCTGTCCAAACATCGCCGGGGTGCCGTGCTCCGGGCACACGTCTCTGAGCTGCCCACAACCCTAAGGGGCTCTGCCTTCCCTTAGTGGTGACTTGAGTGGGTGCATGGGGGGATTGGAAACCTCCACACTTTTACTCTGACTCCCAAGGGCAGTGACTCTCAGTGGAGAGAGCCACTCACCTCAGAGGGGTCACTTTGGAGCCTCGAGATGGGGCATGGAGATTTAAAAAGCATATGGGGTGGGGGGCAGTGGAATCCCTGCCCTTTTCATATATGGAGGCAGAAAGTAAAACCTGGTTAGCGGGGCCCAGCTGGACCAGTGGCTACACCTCATCCCCTGCAGGTGTTCACTAGCCCTGGAGGGCTCAGGGGCCATTTAATTTTTGGACTTACCACGAAGGGCACGGGTTTGGAATCAGCAGCTTTTCAACAGGGTTTGACTCAACATCGATAGGCCCAGTTTTAAGGACCCCTCCTGGGGAAGCCGGGGCTGGGAAATCTGCTCCTCGTTCACCGTAGAAACTAGGGAAACAGCTCACACGTTTATCGAGCTCTTGTGTGTCAATGTCTGTGCTTCATGCTTCACATGGAAGCTCTCGTTTCCTCTTCTCAGCATCCCTGCTCAGCAGGTTCCATCATTAGCCCCATTTTACAGATGAGGAAACAAAGGCACAGAGAAGGGTGGTAACTTGCCAAAAGTCACACAGCTAGTAAGTGGGGCAGTTGGGATTTGAACTTACTTGAATGCTTACAGGGACCTCCATTGGCCGTTGCTGCATGAGAGGAAGGCAGCATCTCCAAACCGTCGGGCAGGATTTGCCGGGAGCTCCGTCAGGCAAGAACGGGAGACTACGGTGAGGACACTCTTCCCATCCCAGCCCTGCCGCTTCTCGCCTGTCTGACTCTGAGCCAGTTCCTTGCTCTCTGTGACTTCTCTGAGTAATCCTTGTTTACCTGGGTTGACAGAATCCTCTCCCTCCTGCTCTCCCAATCAGCTTCCCACCCTACACGCACGAGGGCCAGCTCCCTGCAGAGCCGTGTCCGCCACAGGAGGTAGTGGGGATGGCTGGGCAAGACCTGGGGTGTATGTGTCCCCAGCAGCCCCTCAATACTTTGTCCCTCCTGAAATCCCTCTGGAGGCTCTGGGCTCCCATGTCTCACTTCTTCTAAGACTTCCTTTCTAAGAAGGCTTTTCCAAGGAGTGTTCTTTGTGGGGTGGGGAGGAAACCTATAGTTTCTCCTGCGTTGGTTCTGACTTGGATGACGAGGACAAAACACTACGTCAGTGCAATGATCCAAGCAGTCTAACCTTGTTTCCTGATCGCTACTGTCGAAAGGGGACGCCCCAGGTCTGAAGAGCCAGGTGTGATGTGCCCGAGGGTGGCGTCTGATGGCCGAGGGTCCAACAGCGGAGGGGGCTTGAGGTGGCCGGGGAGAGGAGCTGTTTAGAGGGCTACACTGATGTTTTGGTTGAACACCTTTTCAGCATCTCTCTCTTCTTCCACCACGTGGGTGTGGATGTCCACGTTCATTCCTGCATCCTTGCACAGCTCGAGCAAAGTTCGAATGTTGTTCTTGGACAACCTCACGTATCTGTGCGAGACAAGGCCAAAGAGGTCAGCTGAGGGTGGAGTCACTGCAGGCGCAAACTTCATTGAAAAGAACTTAGAGTTAAAGAGCGACAGTGTGGGACCTCTGTAAGGGACTGGCCCTCCAGACATTTCTGGAGCTGACAGAGGTCTCATTAAAGACTGGGACACCCCACAGACTTGGTGGGTGTTTTTATCGGTATAACTCTTTTGGAAATCAATTTAGCAACATATATGCCAAGCACCTCCTGCCCCACCCCTCAAAAAACCAGGTTTATTATTTTTGACTCAGTAATTCCACTCAGGTCCTCAACTTATCCCGAGAAGAGAATTCAATGGAAGGAAAAGCTACATAAACAAAAGTGTTTATTTTGGGGTTATCAACAATAGGAAAATAGGAAATTCCATCAACAGAGGAACGGTCAAGCAAAAAATGGAATATCCATTTCAAGGACTCTTCTGCTAGTGTTAAAATGTCGTTAGGAAGAAGAAAATGCAATATGGCTGTGACGTTATTGCCAAATGGGGAGAAAACACCAGGATGCAAATTGTTAGGTGTTTTCTCTCATCACTGCCATGTGTGTATAATCTGAGTGAGGCCAAGGACTGGGGGAAATTCAGGACAGTGGTAATAAAGGCTGAGAAAACTGTAGGAATAGAGGTGAGTATTTTTAATAGTATTCAAACAATTACAATTTTCAATTAAAAAATTAAAACACTGATTTAAAATATTAGCTAAAGCCCCACCGTTCTGACTTGTACTGAAGAATAGGACTGATGCCATCTATGTGATTTAGACAGTATCTCTGCCATTATATCCCTTATTCCACCATCAACTTTGACCTTGCTCCCAGCTTTAGTATAAGGAGGGAGGCCCCCGATTCAGGCTGCATTCCGGTTGGTTAATTTGCTACAGATGGTGGGGGAGGAGCTGCATATTGATAGAACCTGGCTTTTCTACCCTTTGGGAATGGTCTCCCTACTCTTTCCTTTTTTTCTTCTTTCTTTTTTTTTTTTGGCCATACCTGTGGCCCGCAGGATCTTAGTTCCCCAGCCAGGGGTTGAACCCAGGCCCGTGGCAGTGAAAGCCTGAAATCCTAACCAGTAGGCCACCAGGGAACTTCCCTTCTCTTTGAAGATCTGTCCAGAGCTTCCCTGTTCTTACAGGCAGCTCAGACCTCACTCACCAGCCCCTATACCTGTACTACCTTTCCCCGACACAGCTCAGGTCAGCCCCACCCTTCCCTGACCAGCCCAGCCCCAGGGGACAATCTCACACAAATCTAGCTGTGGACGCTCACTAAGATGGCAAAGGACAATTTCATCATTTTCTTGGGTGTTTTTCTAATGGCTTGTTAATTGCCATCTCTCCAAATATGCTCTTCCCCTACCCTGCCCAAGTCTCTTTTGTCCCCACCATGGAGCCCAGGTAGGCTGTCTTTGGCCAGAGTCAATTAAAACCACTTTATCTATTTGAAACCCATAGCCAAAGTCATCCAGCTGTGGAGGTGGCTGAGCCAGAACCCCCTCTAGTGGAGGAGACTGCCTGTCCATCTTTCAGCCAGTTAGTCAGCCAGCAGAGCAGGACTGTGTGATGGGGCCCTCGGACGCCAGGCATCTGAGGCCGTCTGAAACCTACAGGCGAGTTCACTGCTGTGAACTCTACAAGGCTGACCACCTTAGTCTCTTGCCTTATTTCCTCCTTTGCCAGTTTCTGAGTGTTGTCAGTTACATCTTTACAGTAAAGGATAACATTGGGCTGGGGAGGGATGCTTGGATGTGGGGGCAGAAACCAAGCTGTCTGGTGTTGCTGAAAACCAGTGGGTCTTGATAAGTATGACAAAGAACAAGCAAGAAATGAGACCCCTTGGTAAGAGCAGTAAATACCAAATGGTTTCATACTTTGTTCATGGTCCCTTTGGAGTCTAAAACCCCAAACGTACAGCAGGTAGTCCTGGGAGTGGCGGCTATAGTCACCAGCAATTCAACACCATTAGTGTAAAGGAGCTTGGGGGAGTTTCCTGTTAAAAACAAGGCCACAAACAACTCATTCTTTCCTTTGTGAATAATATTCATGGTTTCTTTTGTGAAACAAAGAGAAATTTTAGGAAGGTTGTGTATGTGTCCAAAGGCGTGGCGTCAAAATGGCAGCACCTAAATGTCGTGTCCATTCAGGAGACGATCCTCTAGTGAGTGAGGCTGCTCAGAAACCCAACAGCTTCAGCCCTGGAGCAGCCCTCTGGGACTCAAAGACAGAGCCCGGACATGCTGCAGCCACCCTCCCTTGCTCTGGGCTCAGCCCAGGTGCATGAACCACAGACAGTCGTGAGCAAAGCCTGGTCTTGCAGAACGTGCCCAGCCCCACCTGCACAGGGCTGCTCGCCGGCAGCTCAGCACCTCCTCCGGCTTCAGCATCCTCACCAGCTCCATCCTGGGCTCACTGCCCTTCTCCATGAGGCTCTTACAGCTTACGCTCGTCTTGCCAACCCAATCTCGCAAGAGGGTTGACTTCGTGGGACAAAGATAGCATCCTGTAACATGGGTTCTATGATGCTTTGTTGATGGTGTGGCGTTGAGAGCTGAGTGGACTCTTGGGTGATTTCATCCTTGATGTCTAAGTCTGAAATTGGACAGATGTCACCAGGGAGTTAGATCCTGGTAGTGGTGAGCAGTAGGGTGGACAGGAAGGGGATGAGACCTGGAAGGCTGCAAGGGCTTCAAACATTAGAGATATGAGATCTTTTCAAGGCTTTGGCAGGTTCTCCTTCTTAGCATTTGTTTAATCCCCATTCATCTTTTTCTACCTCCTTTCCCCTCATCTCACAACTCATTCCCTTTCTCTCCTTTCATTCATTTCCTTCTCTCAATCTTCTCTCCCTCCCCAGAGAAAATTCACCTAAAGTAAACGTTAGCCTAAAGGGGGGTTAGGGGAAGGTATCAGAGGAGATCAACTTTGAGCTGGATTTTTAAAGGACAGGTAGTTTATCAGATGAAAAAGGGAGGAACAGCATGGGTGGACAGGAGGAACAGCGTGCACAAAGACACACATATGAAATGAAGTAGTGAGGGTCTCATGTTACCCAAATATGAGGTTTGTACTGAGGGAAATACTGTTGGGACTAGAGCTTGGAGACCTTAATTATTTTCTTGTTAAACATACTCCTCTGTATTTTACAGATTTTTACTTGTGCGAGTGGAATATTTTCTTTTCATTTCTATTTCTAACTGGTGTGACTAGTATAGAGAAAACACTACTGTTTAAATTTTTTTTTTCTGGTACACCAACAACCATACCAGATTTTATTATTATTATTATTTTTTTTTTGCGGTACGCGGGCCTCTCACTGTTGTGGCCTCTCCTGTTGCGGAGCACAGGCTCCGGACGCACAGGGTCAGCGGCCATGGCTCACGGGCCTAGCTGCTCTGCGGCATGTGGGATCTTCCCGGACCGGGGCACAAACCCGTGTCCCCTGCATCGGCAGGTGGATTCTCAACCACTGCACCACCAGGGAAGCCCAGATTTTATTATTTTTTGACTAGAATTTCTTGAGTTTTGTAGAAAGGCAATCGTATCAGGAGAAAAATGAAAATATATCCCTCCTAATATTTATAAAAATTATGTACTCTTCTTGACATGTTGCATTTGACAGACCCTCCAAAACAATGTCAATAATGATGATAGCAGTCATGCCTCATTTTGTTCCTGATTTTAATTAAAGTGATCCAGCATTTCATCATCTAGAATATTTGCCACTATTTTTGGAACATGTTTTATAATATTTAGCAGCTTTGCTCTTGGTTTACATAGAGTTTTTATTAGTCATAATTGCTTGATTCTATTTATTGCTTTTCTATCATCTACTGATCATATGGTTTTCCTTTAATTTCTTGATGTAATAAATTCTGTTATTAGATAGCTTGATATTGATTAACCGAACCATTCATAACCTGCTATAATAAATCCCACCTGGTCACGGTTTATTATTCATTTCATACGTGGATATATTTGCTATATTTTCATACATTAAGTCTGTTTGCTAAAATTTTTAAAATCATTTAAAAATCATCTATTATTGTGAGATTGGCCTGCTTTTTTGCCTAATCTTTTAAGTTTAAGGTTATGATGGCTTGTCAAATTAATGCACAAATGTCTGTATTTTATATGACCTGCAATAGTTGAAGTGACATTGGGATTATTTGCTTTTTAAATGTTAGGTAGAACTTGGTGTGAAATCATTTGTCCTGGTGCCATTTGTAGTGGGAAAATGTCTACCATCTTTCAATTTTTACCTCAGAAATTGCTCTATTCAACTTTTCTACTCTTTACTATGTCCATTTTGATAACTTATAGTCTGATAGGAAATTATTCATTTATGCTGGATTTTCAAATGTACTGTGTAGATGTGCATATAGTATTCTATTATAATTCATTTAATGTATTTCTTATCTTTGCTTATGCATCCCTTCTCATATAAAATCTTGTATATTTTTGACTCTTCTTTTGACAAGGCTCATGATAACTTCATACTGTTTGTCACTTGGTTTTTTAAAAAGCTAGCTTTGGATTTATCCTTTTAACTACTTTTAATCTTGTATTTCATTAATCTTAGCTGGTATTTAATGTATTAATTCTCTCTTTTTCATATTTCTTCTATATCATTAAATTAATAAAAGTGTTAATTTTTTTGTTTGTTTTATACAGACAAGACGACTACTTTTAGTTTTTGCTGTAAATTTTCTTCTGGGCATAGATTTCGCCTTCATCCCATGGATTTTGGTATGAAATAGACTTATTTTCAATAGTTTTTTCTTTGAAATAATGGTATTTTAGGAGTGTTTCTTAATTTCTGTTGAGATTATCTTTTAATTTTAATTCTAATTATTGCTTTAGGATACTGTAGGTGGCCCTAAAATCTTTACTATTGTGAATGTTAATGTTTTCTTTTGATGAATATGCAGATGATTTTTAGAAATATTCTTTGGCCACGGAAAAATGTGTGTTCTCTGTTCAACTATAAAGTTATGGTTTGTTAATTATATTGTTAGATTCTTCTAGGCACTTACTGTAATTGCCTCTTTGAGCTGTCTATTGGGTTCTGAAAGAGGTATTTTGCAGTCTCCTACTATAACTTTATTTTTGTCAGATTCTCTTTGCATTTCTAAATGTTTATCTATTTAACTACTATTTATTTTTGTTGTGTGTAGGTTTATTGTTATTATTTGTTCTCTTTAACATTTTAAAATATCCCTCTTTTACCCTGTTGTTTCTTTTAGCCTTAAATCCACCTCATATGTTTGCATTTCTTGTTATCTCTTTGCCTCTTTTTTTCATTCTTTCTATATCGCGTGATTTTAAGTGTGTATCTAGATTTTGATTTTTAAACCAATTATTTCCTAATTTGGTGCCTCTGCCCTCTTCTAGGGCATTTTCTATAGATGAATGGATAAATGGCTGAGAAAGTCCCTAAATATTTCTGAATTTGCAAATATCATTCATTCACCCCAACGGTAACTTATATACAGGCTGAGGATAGGATTATGAGATTATAATTCTTTGCTCTCAGTAGTCTATAGGTGTTCATTTCACTTCTACATTGATGCTAATTGGACTCTTTTTCCTTTGTAAGTAAGTTGTTCTTCCTGTAAGCTTGCAAGATTTCATAAATAAAATTCAGGAATTTTACCAGGATCTGTCTGGGGGAGTCTAGACCTTCTACAATGACATAAATGGAGGGACAGTGGCCTGGAGAGAAGCTTTGACTTGCCCCAGGTCTCATAATGAGTCAGTGGCTGAACTGGAATCTTTATGTCCAGCATGGCTCTCTAAACTGACAGCTGGCCCCTAATAGAATGACAGGGTCAGGTGGTGTTAGCAGTCTGTGCATGGTGGAAATTGGTCCTATGTTCCAGGAGAATCCTGAGCTACACATCTTCATTGACACAAATTGAAATCCCTTGGAGAAAGGGCCATAGCCTTTCCTGAGACATCTGATCCTCTTCTGGGTCAAGGTAGGTCTCACGTAGGAAAGAAGAGTAGTAATAGAAAGGGTAATGATAATTTTACATATTAGCTAACACTTATTGCATAACTTATGTGCCAGGCAGTGTTCTAAAGCCTTTCTAGGGAGGGGGGCAACTACAGTCTCACAACCATGTCACATCCATTGAACAAATGGGAAAGTGGAGGATTGGAGAGATTAAGTCATGTGCCCAAGATGCCATAGACAGTGGCGGATCCAGGAAAATGTGAACCCAGGTTGTCAGTGCCTTTTTCTGGGAGCCTGTCCTGGCTACCTTCTTGGACAAAATGTCCCATGTTCCTGAGTCCATGGCTGAACAGATAAGTTAAGATTTCTGGTGAGCTATGTTTGGGACTCCAGGGACTACTCTGTATTCATAGAGACAGAGTTGGTAACTGCCCTCCAACTCTCTGCATTAGGAATGCACCCTTGCCTGGCATGGACAGAATGCTCTGAGCATAGTGGGCAAGGAGAGAAAGCCAAATGAGTTCCATTTTCTTAGTCTAGATGCTCAGACTTTGTCAAGGTTTACTTTGGAAATGTGTTCTCAATGTTTTCCCAGCATCTTTTAGTGGCCCTTAGCCAGAGTCACCTTTTAAAAATTCAAATTTAACTTGGTAGCTTACTTCCTAAAAATTTTCAATGACTTGTCATTGCACTCAATCAGGTTTGTGCTTTGGAAAAGCCAATGTGAGACTTCTGCTTTCAGCCAAGATAGGGTAACAGGGACTGGATTTATCCTTCCATCTTAAGCAGCTATAAAGTGGGGCCTGATACATGAAACAGGCTTTTCCAGACATTGGACAACAGGTAATTCAGGGCAGTGGCCCTTGAGAAAGGGAAGAGGTGAGTCCCATGGGAGCCCCAGCTGAGAGCTGGGAGATGCTTCCAGGTTGCAGCACAGGGAGGGGAAAACCTAGATAGTATCTAGCAGTTTCCCTGAGTTGGGGAGAGAGAATAGACAATTTAAATGGGCCAAGGAAGCTAGAATTCGCAGGGCAGAGTAACAGGAGAAAACTGCATGGAGAGCTGCAGAGATCTGCAGAAGCTTCTCTCAGCTGAATACTAGTTATGCAGGAGAGGAAACTACATAGATAGAACTGGTAGACAAGAACACTAAAACAGCTATTATAACTGTATAGCTCTGTATGTTCAACAAAGCTTGAGCGTGCTAAGGCGAGACACAGAAGGTTGAAAATGACCCAAATTGAAATTCTAGACATGAAAACTACAATGTCTAGTATGAAAAATACATTGGGTGGGATTAATAGCAGAGTAGGTATGGTAGAAGGAAAAATCAGTGAATTTGAAGACATAGCGACAGACACTATACAAAATGAAACACAGAGAGAAAAGACTGGGGAAAAACCCTACTGAGTTGCAGAACTTCAAATATGTGTAATTGTGGTGCCTGAAGGAGAGGAGGAGAGTGGAGGAGTGAAAATATATTTGAAGAAATAATGGTCCAAAATTTTCCAAATATGATGGAAACTATAAACCAAGAATCTCAACAAACCCCAGACACAAACACAAGAAACATGAAGCAAATGACCTCAAAACACATCATAATCAAGATGCTTGAAAACTTCCAAAGAAGTCAGAGGAAAAAGATACGTTACAGGGAACACATAAAGAAAGATGACAGCCAACTTCTCACTGGTGACAATGCAAGCTAGAAGGCAGAGCACAACTTTAAAGCATTGAAGAAAAAAGCTTGTCAGTCTAGAATTCTACACTCAGCAAAAGTACCTTTCAGAAACAAAAGTGAAATAAAGACCTTTTCAGATATATAAAAGCTGAAGGAATTTGTCATCAACAAGCCCACACCATAAGAATTATTGAAGGAAGACCTTTAGGCAGAAGGAAATGACTCCAGGCAGAAGGCTGGACCTGTGTAAAGCAATGAAGAGCACTAGAGATGTTAACTATGGATAAACACTGAAGTCTTTCTAAAAGATATTTGCTTAAAGCAAGAGTAATAACAGTGTATTGTGGGGTTTATAATAACTTATGGAGAAATACAATGAATGGCAACAATAGCCTGAGGGTTGGGAGAGGAGAAATGGAAGTATACTCTTGTAAGTTCCTTATGTTCTACGTGAGTGATACAGCCTATGAGGTGAAGGGAGGCTGTGATATGTCAAAGATGAATCCTGTCAGCCCTAAAGCAACTACTAAGATAGCACAACAAAGAGTTATAGTTCACAAGCCAACAAAGAAGATAAAATGGAATCACAAAAACTACTCAGCCCAAAAGAAGGCAGAAAAACAGGACGGGGAGGGCAAAGAATAGATGGAATAAATTAGAAACAAATACCAACATGGTAGGTTTAAACTCAACCATATCAATGATTACATTCAGTGTAAATGGTCTAAATACCCCAATGGGAAGATTGAAATTGTCAGACTGGATTGAAAGTAATGCAAGGCCCAATCGTCTGCTGCCTCTAAGAAACTCCCTTTAAATATAAAGACCCAAATAAATTAGAAAGGCCAGTTTGGTAGCCATAGAGGAGGAAAGCTATTGGAGGTTCTTAGGGTCGGGGTTCAACTTAAATAATAGTAGTTAAAGTGGAGAGGAAGTGAAAGGCATGAAAGGTATGGAGGAGGTACAATCTCCAGGACCCAGTAACGGGTCATAAAGGGTCGTGGAGGGAGACAACTTCTGACTTGGGTCACTGTGCTGGGCCAGTGCTAGCCCGTGCGATGGCCCCTGTGAAGGGGAGGCATGGGGGTTTGCGGAGCCTGAGGGACATCCAAGCTAACACTGGGAGCAGGCATGTAGATGGAACTCAGGAGAAAAGGCTGTCTGGAGATTTGAATTTGGAATTCACTAGACAGTGGTTAAAGCCACTCCTTTGGATAGAATCAGCCAGGAAACCTGTATAATGGGATGAGAATGGCAGTACTGATCAGTGGGGAATTCAGAGGGGAAATTTAGGTCTGGGAAGGGGGAAAGAAGGGAAGGTTGGTTAGCAGCAAGTTAGAAATATACGAGGTTAATAAATTTAAGTGGAGATTATGTGCGGGTCAGAGAAGCCTTAATGGAATCAGATGAAGCAGGGGAAAGAAGCCCACCAAATGGGAATATTTTGCATCCTTTATTCACAGAAGTGAGGTGACCCAAGACTGCAGCTTCAGCTTAGCCATATGGATCTCTCTTTTTTTTTTTTTTTTCCTGCGGTACGCGGGCCTCTCACTGTTGTGGCTTCTCTCGTTGCGGAGCACAGGCTCCGGACGCGCAGGCTCAGCAGCCATGGCTCACGGGCCCAGCCGCTCCACAGCATGTGGGATCTTCCCGGACAGGGGCACGAACCCGGGACCCCTGCATCGGCAGGCGGACTCTCAACCACTGCGCCACCAGGGGAGCCCCCATTTGGATCTCTTGCTGCCTTGCGTCTGGGTTGGGCTGACCTAGAGGCTGTATTGGGAGGGGGGCAAGGAGTCAACATGTATGGTGAGCCCTCAGAGGGGACCAGGACAGGGTGGTGAAAGAGGAAAGAAAGTAGAAGAAAGCGTGCTCAGGGAGCTCAAGGGGGGAGAGGCAATGGAGGAGAAGGGAGTGGCAGAGGCTGTGGCATCCTGAATGTGCCACATGGTAATCAGTGGAGGGCCAGGGGCATTTCAGCAGTTTAAAGGGAGTGAGTGGGAGTTTTTGTGAAAATTAGGTGAGGTGACAAAGGCGAAACAGTCTGCTCTGAAAAGCAAAAGTATTCCACACGAGTGTTGTCACTGTTGTTCCTATTAGCTTCGGTGCTCCGGAGCCAGGGACAGTTAATATCATTCGTTCAGAGCACTCACAGTGTTTTGCAGATCCTGATTTTGTGGCCATCACAACACTGGAAGCACAGAAGAGCAGAAGTGGTTGTGATTGCACAGGCTGAGCTGTCACATTCCAGTCCCGAAGGTGGTGGGGAATGTTCGATGGTCCTGCCCACCAGGTCACACAGAACCATGACGTGGAGAGTGGAAAGAGCTTACTCTTCCGACAGGGAACTTGGGACACACAGGGGATCTGGTTCTTGAAAATGACGGTAATGATCTGCGTGCGGAGTGGGGCTGAGGGAGGTTAGAAACAGATGTTCTGGTCTAGAATACTTTTCCTTGATCTACACTTATCCCCTCTTAGACTCCTGCTTTAGCCCTTAACTGCCTCTACGCCCTTCCTAGAGGCTGCACTCCCAAACCAGATCCTGCTCACTCATTTCAGGCTTCCTGACAGCCTTCACAGTAAGTTCCCCTTGCTGTGCCCAGGCTCAACCCTGACTCAGTCCTGGGTGCCACACCTGGATGCGCAGGTGGTTCCTGGATGTCTCTGAACAGCTGCTGCACTTGAGGGGCGTGAGCACCTGCTGACCCCCAGTGGCCATTTGTTGTATTACATTAGGAGAGGGAAGACTGCTCTCCAGCAGGGTGGTTTTGTGTGAGACAGGGCTGGGCAGAGGCAGGGGGAACTGCAGAAGACCAAATAGCTGGCGAGTCAGCCTGCCATGCTGGCATCCTTGTTCAGTGAAATGAAAAAAATGAATCGACTTGCATGAGAGTTTCTCTTAGGGAAGGAACTGCCTTTGTTTAGGAAAATATCTTGATAGATTACATTGAGTGTGGAATGAGACAGTGAAACAAAGGAAACAAGGTGATCTCTTGATGTAAGTAGCCAATGGGAATGTGCGGGGCAAGGAAGGCAGAGGATGGAATGGAGGGGAGAGGAAAGAGGGAAGAGGGAGAGCTGGGCAGAACCAGGACTAGAGTGAGACAAACGAGGTACCCAGGGGACAAAATTTAAGGAGGTGCTTGCTCTCAGGCTCATGAAAGTGCAGGGTTGGCACCTGAGAGAGGGCACCTCCTTAAATCTTGTGACTTGGGTGCTTGGGGTTGAGGAAAACATCTGGAGGCCACCCCTGCAGGAAATGTAGCCAGAGAAATCTCCTGATGGCAGGGACAAGGACTTTGAAGAACAAGAGGGGATTGTAATCAACTTCTAATACGTTTGCTGTGAAGTCTGTGATGTAATTATTTCCCTTTGCTGCCCGGAACCTTCAGTAAAGTCTGCTTATACATGAAGGCTTCATGTGAAAGGTTTGGGGAGAAGTGAAGGAAATGTGTTCTGTGTTTGGGTTGGCAGAGAGCAGGGAGCAGGGAACAGCCGCTGGAAGAGAGACCTACAGATACTCAGGGTCCCAGCAGGACCAGGACACAGAGTGACGGGAAACTTGGGGAAGGTGTGGGGCTTCCCATAGGACATAAGTCAATCTCTTTCTACTTTTTAAATAAACTTTTTACTTTGGAGTACTTTAAGATTTACAGAAGAGTTGCAAAGATGGTACAGAGAGTTCCTATACACCCTTCACTAAGTTTCCCCTAATGTTAACATCTTACATAAGCAGGGAACAAGCAATTAACATGGGCACATTACAGAGCTTTTCTGGGTCTCACCAGTTTTTCCACTGAAGAGTTATTTTAGGATTCAGTCCAGGATCCTGCCTTGAATTTAGAGCCAATCATATTTAATTCTGACTGGCAAGTAACTACAGTTTGGTTACAATGACTTTTTCAATGAAAAAGAAAAAAAGAGCTTTTCTTGGGCACAATGGGGGAAGTTTGTACAGGAGAACGAGCCCTTGCTTGAAGGCTGTTGCCCCTCTTTCTTTGGGCTAATTGGAATCCCTTCCAGATTTCTTTTTTACCATATGCCTCCATCCCAAGGGGGCAGGCACAATAAATGCATCTGTTTTTCCAACACAGCCCACCAGAGAACGTTAGCAAAATGTTTACTTAGAAATAACCATTTGCTAACATTTATTGAGCACCTACTCTGTATCAGGCTAAGTATGTTCCGTGCCTCAACCCACAACTATACTGTGAGGCAGGTCATGTTATGTTTCATTTTATGGATGTGAAAACTAGACCCCAGAGTTGGAGTGGCTTGGGATTGTGTAACATCTCATATACAATTGTTATCTATTGGTGGGGCTGGGATTTGAACTCAGGCAGTCTTGGCAATCGGTATCTGGCATAACCCAAGCCCACCTCTTCTTGGGTGCAAGCATCACCTGGCAGATTTCAAGCCAGCAGGTATGGTACCTTCTGTAGCACCTTGACATTGTCACAGTATCTAAACTAATTAGATCATTTGGACATGAGGTTGATGTCACCAAAATGGCTTCAGGAACCTGGGGGACATTATACTGGCTTCCTGAGAAGAGAACACCCTGGTGCCAGCTGAGCCTTGACATCTGCTCGCCTCCTGTCCAGGTCACACCCCCTTGCGCTGTGATTCTCCAGTCACGTGGGGCTCCTGCATACGCAGAGGTTGGGTTGACATGGATGGTGCTGCCCTAAGGATGCTGTGAGCTTTTGGTCCCTCTGATAGGAGGACAGTTATGAGGACAGTTCTGGCATCCGGACCAAGGTGCTTCCCTTACCAGATTTCCTAGCTGCATCCTTGGGGTGGTTGCCCGGGGTCATGCTGCTGAGGCGTTTTCCCTTTGCTTCCACTCCCTAGAGCCTTCGGTATAGGGCGGAGGCTTCCCCGTCCTTTCTGGAGCTTTGCCCTGAGGCCTGGGAGGGGAGCTGGAGAGACATTACAGGCTAGAGAACAGGGATCTGGCTCCGCCTCCTTCATTCCTGAAATGAACAAGTTCAAGGGCTTGCTGAAAGGCAGGCGAGGGGGCCTAAGGAGAGTCCTGCTCTGGGTGCTGGGACACTGGGACAGGGATGCACACTGGTGTCTGCTCACCAGCGCCTCCCTTCTGTCCCTATAGCTCAGAGGGAGGCCACGAGGGACCTTGGAAACCACAGCCTTCGCTGGAGGTCTCCTCTTTCCAGTGGCACTCCTGAGTGATTTAGGGGAGGGAGGTGGCACCCGGGAAGAATGAACTCTACCACAGGGGTGCAAGTCTTCCCACCGGGGTATGCAGAGTGTTGGGTGGGGGCTGGATGGGTGGAGGGGGCAGGTCATCCATTTGGGCGCTAGTGTGGGGCAGGAGTGAATTTTAGAGCTTTAAATTTTAAAAAAAGTAGCCGATCCCACGCAGGAGCAGAGTGGGTGCCCCTCCTTCACGTGGAGACAGTGGTGGGGCTGTGTCACCTGCTTAGAGAATGCCACCTGGTGGTTCCCTCCCTGCTGTTTCTGGACATTTTTGCCTTTCTTTTCTTCCTTCACAGGTGCTGCAGAGAGTGTCACCACCTTGGGTTTGTTCTTCTGAAAGAACAGGGAGAAAAACCCAGTGGCTGGCCCACTGGGCACAGACCAGCCCTGCACCCTGCAGAGTGGAAGGTGCCACCCAGCTTTCGCACCCACTCTGACACTCCCTTTCCCCCTCGCAGCCCCTCTGCCTCCTGACGCACCCGGTGTCCATATCACACCGCCCCCAGGATGGCCTTCCAACCCCAGGTCTGGCTGTCCCTGTCCACCTCAAAATCCATCACTATCGCCCTCCACGTGAGGGCCCCATGCCCCAGCCTGGTAGGTATTCCTTCTGGCCCTCAGATGGCCTCTCTCCCTGCCACTTCCCTACCGTGACCTCCAGTCTTTAAGCCCAGCCAGGGCTGCTCCCTCTGCCCAGAACCCCTCCTCTCCTTGCCCCACTCCCACCCCGTCTTGTCCTCCCAGAGCTGTGATCACAAGGCCTCCTGCCTTTCTATTTCCCTGGGTGTTCCTGTCTGCCTGCTGGGAAAGGAAGGTCAGGCACATGCACGTCCATTCAGAGCACGTGTGCTCGGCCCGAAAGCAGCCACCAGGAGCACCCAGGGAAAGAGTAAGGCTCATTAGGGAGCGGCAGGGTCCATCGGGGGAGGAGCCCACAGACGCACATCCAGGCCCATGTCTAAGGGGTGCGCATGGGGTGCTGGAGCATCGTGGGGAAGCTGAATCATCTAGGTCTCCTCTTCGGGTGTGCCGTAGGGTGTCGGGGTCATGGGGTGACGGCTGGGACTGGTCTCCAGGGCTGACGGCCCGGCTTGCAATCCTGCTCTAGGGCTGAGTGTCTGAGCAACCTTGGGCAAGGGACGGCTCTCTCTGAGGACGGGGACGGATAGCAGAACCTACTGCATAGGGTCATAGTGGGAAATACATGAATCACTGCACAGAAGTGTTAAGCCCTCCATGAATGTTAGCCACACTGTATGGGCGGAAGGAGGGTTTGGATAAGCCATCTGGATGTGTGGAGGGAAGCTGTCCAAGGTCCTGCTTGAGGCCATCAAAGGACGGGGTGCTAAGCAACTTCGGGGTTTTGTTTGGAGCTTTGCCAGGGCTGATGCTGCAGGGTGATTAGAGAGAGACTAAGGCCGGCTCCCCCGCGGGTGACCCACCTCCCACCTTCTCCTCTCAACCCTCAGCCTCTCCTCAAGAGTCACCTGAGTAGCTACCAGCCCCCATTTTTGGAGGAAACTGAGTGGAATGGATGTGGTGATACCACAGACCCGAGGAAACTGCAATAGCCACGATTCAGTGGCCCCTGTGGCTGAGACTTTGAGACTTCAGGGGTCTTCATGGATGGCAAATGGATAACAAGGCGCACAGCCCTCTGGGTAGCTCCATAATCGTGCTGAAGTGGAGAAAAGCCTGGATTGCCAGGAGAAGGGAGAGGAGGCTGCGGACAGCACCCCTCCAACCGTCTTCACTAAAGGGTCCCCCGCCACCTGCCATACGAGACCTGCCACGGGAGCATCACCCTCTCTCTCAGGAGCGTCTTTCAAAATACAAATGTTTCTGGCGAGGGTAATGATGCTTGAAGGTTTAACTGTATCTTCAGATTAAATTGTTCCCTCCCTGGGTCCAAACTTATTTACAATAAAAGCCACATATAAGGTAAAGCTGTGAAAACATTATTAGAGTATAATCTTATGAGAAATATCATATGATATCGCCTATATGTGGAATCTAAAAAAATGGTACAAATGAACTTACTTTACAAAAACGAAGTAGGGTCACAGATGTAGAAAACAAGCTTATGGTTATCGGGGGGGAAGGGTGGGGGAGGGATAAATTGGAAGATTGGGATTGACATATACATGCTACTGTATATAAAATAGATTACTAATAGGAACCTGCTATATAGCACAGGGAACTCTAGTTAATACTCTGTAATGGCCAATATGGGAAAAGAATGTAAAAAAAAGAGTGGATATATGTATATGTATAACTGATTCACTTTGCTGTACTCCTGGAAATAATACAACATTGTAAATCAATTATACTCCAATAAAAATTTACAAAAAAGGAATATAATCTTAGTATGAAGAGATGGGATCAAACATATTCATCATAGAACTGATTTCTGCGAATGAGTTCTGAGAGGCCCAAAAATGGGGGGAAGGGGGAGGGTAGGTAAATCACTAACGCCTTAGAGTAAAATACGTTTGTCAGGTGTGTTTACGCGTATCTGATGGAACTGGCACTCCAGATCTCTCTGACTATAATTGACAAGTAAGCACATAACCAGAACAGGAGCTCCTCTGAAAGGCAGGGGCCACTGAACCGGGTGAAGCAGGAGAAGGGGAGGTGGTGATGGTGCATGGGCCTGACAGCCCACGAGCTTGGAAACTGGAGAAATCTGAGGTTGAGCCCTGGCTCGGCCCCTCACTAGCTCTGTGAGCTCAAGCAAATGATTCCTCTTCATCTCAGCTTCTTATCCTTCAGCTGGTGGTAAGAATGGTGCCTACCTTGTAGCCTTGCTGGGAGCAGTTGACCAGACAACTCACTGCAGTAAGCACAGGGCCTGGCACACAGGAAACACTTAATAAAAGTTATCATTGTTCTTAGTAATGCCGTTTTCACCCATTTTTCTCTGGGAGTCAGGGCAGTGAATATTAGGTGGCATCCCCTGCAGAGGAGACCACTTTCCAAGGACATGGCTTCATTTTGTGTAGACGATGGGCCCAGAGGGGAACTCTGGGGGAAACTGGGGCAAAATTGGTTGTCATAGTTCCTGGAGAAAGAGGAAAGGGTGGTGCCACAGACTGAATGTTTGTGTCCCCCTAAATTCCTGTGCTGAAATCCTAACTCCTTACGTGATGGTGTCAGGAGGTGGGGACTTCAGGAGGTTGTTATGTCATGAGGGTGGAGCCCTCATAAATGGGACTAGGGCCTTAAAAAAGGGCCCCAGAGAGCTCTCCTGACTCTTCCTCTTTATCAGGATATAGCAAGGAGGCAGCCGTCTATGAACCATGAAGCAGGTCTTCATCAGACACCAAATCTGCTGGCACCTTGATCTGTAAGAAAGAAATGTCTGTTGTTTCTAAACCACCTGGTCTATGGTATTTGGTTGTAGCAGCCCAAATGGACTAAGACAGGAGGTTACAACTAGTTCTAATGCAGGATAGAAAGGAAGAGGTATGTTAGCAGGAGTCCCAGTGGAGATAGTGGAGGTGGAGAATGCCCTCTGACCCTGGGACCATCATGTGGATATGGAAGTGCCTGGGGACAGTGGGAGGACCCATTCTGAGATCATCAAGACACTAGACGCTATTGCCTCTCAGCCCTTCTCCAACACTGACCAAGATGGCTTTAAGGTCTCTTCACCTCGACTAAACTAGGTAGGTTTCTTCCTGACTCTAGGACCTTGACCTCCCTTTTCCTAGAACAATTCCTTTAGACAATTTACACCTGTAAATTCTTTCTCTGCCCCTTTGAGATGTAAATCTTCTCCCAGCCTCTTGCCCAGCTTTATAATCCAGGAATGTTTTTCTCCAGAGCTTGGGAGCCATCCCTTTGAAATGCAATCATCAGGAAGGATAGCATTCCCACCTCCCAGTCTCTGTGGGAGGGTAGGAGCCTAACTACATAGGGATAATTAGCCCACAAGGGTGGCCTGATCACAGTGACAATCTCTCCCCATGTCCTCCGGTGCTTTTCTACTGGCTCACCCCAGTGCTGCAAACCCTCCCCTCACCCCATCACATCATGCAGTAGTAGTCTCGAATGAAGCCTTCCTTGCAGGTTTTCTTTGACAGTAAGTACACACCTGGAGAGCTTGCTTCTTCTTCCCCTGCCTCCGCTCCAGCCACTCCAACACCCGCGCGAGGTCTGACATCTGCCTCTCCTCGGCCGTCCTCCACACATGCTTCCTCTCTGTGGGCAGGGAATCCTTCAAGTCCTCTGATTGCTCTGTCTTCATGGAGCCTTGGTCATGCCTTGGGCGGAAAGGTGGCACACTCTTGCTTTGTTGAACCCTCTGCCTCTGGTTGCTGGCCTGGATGACTCAGATGGTAGGGTTTTGTCCCCTAGATGTGAACATAAATGTGAACATAAAGGGCAGCGTTAGGCCAGAGCCGGGATATTAACCTTCAAGGGTAGGAGATCCAGAGGGTGATTGGGAGGTCACTGTCAGGCTGTGCATGGGGGTCAGAGTGGAGCAAGACACTGGTTTCCCCTCATGGCCACTGTCCCTCTTTAGGCACTGTCCATCACTTGGACTCTGCCACAGCCTCCTTTACGGGCTCTCCACCTCCATTTCTACAGAGATCTTATTAAAACAAAGCTCAGCTCACATATCTCCTCTTCTCCAAAACCTTCAATGACTCCTTGTAGCTTATAAAAAAAAAATCTAAAATTTCTTAGTCTGGTAGGCTTTCCACAATGTGCTCTAATTAGAATGAAGATTTGTATAGCCTTAATTAGTTTTATAGTCATTGAACAGATAGTTATCAGATGCCTACTATGTGCCAGACATGGTGCTGGAGATACAACACAAGATGAAAACATAGTCAGACCTTCTAAAACTTATGGACTAGTGGGAAAGACAAAACAGCAGTCAAATAATTACCCTGTGAATCCATAATGACAAATGAAGGTGAGTGCTCTGAAGGAAAGGAATATAATCCTAAGAACTAAACAAAACAAAAGAACTAGACTTGGATGGGTAATGAGTAGATCTCACTTAGGGAGTGGCTGGAGTTAAAGGGTAAGCTGGTCTCAGTGGGGCTCTGGACCAGGGGCACAAGCATGTGCAAAGGCCCTGTGGCAGGATGGAAGCAGGGAACACTTGAGGAATAGCAGAAGGCCAAGGTGGCTAGTGTACTCGGTAACGAGAAATGATGCTGGAGAGGTGGGCAGAGGCCGGACCAGAGAGCACCTTGGAGATCACAGGTTTGCTGAGACTGGGAAGGAAAGGGAAGCAAAGGGAAAACAATAAAGGGAATCAAACATAAGGGAGGGAGTGACACGATCAAGCTTCCTTTTTTGTTTTTATTGATGGAAACTATATGCAGAAGTGTGCCAGAATCACAAGTAACTAATGCTCCAGAAATTCCCCCTTATGGCCCCTGCTAGTCACTACCTCCCTCCAAAGGTAAGCAGTACTCTGACTTCTAATTTCATAGATTTCTTTTGTCTGTTGGAGTTTTATATAAATAGAATCATACACATGTAGTCTTTTGTATCTGGCTTCATTTGTTTTACAATATATTTGCAGGATTTTAGCAATGAATTCTTTAGTCTTTGTAGAAATGCTTTTATTTTTGCCTTCATTTCTGAAGAAAAATTTGCTGGATAATAGAATTTTTGGTTAACCATTTTTTTCAGCACTTTGATGTGTTATTTCATTCTCTTCTGCCTTTCGTTGTTTTATGTGGGAAGTCGGCTGTTAATCATATTGTTACTCTCCTGCATATAAGTCATTTTTCTCTTGCAGACTTTTCTCTTTCAAATGTCTGCTATGATGAGTCTAGGTGTGAATCTCTTTGTATTTATCCCACTTGAGATTTGTTGAAATTTTTGGATATGTATTTAATGTCTTTAAATACATTAAATTCTGGAAGACGTTGGCCATTATTTTTTCCATTATTTTTTTCCTGCCCTTCTCTCTATTTCTGGACTCCCGTTATACATCTGTTGGCAGGTTTAATGCTGTCCCTCTGGTCTCTAAAGCTTTGTTCATTTTTCTTCATTTATTCTCTTCTCTGTTCTTCAGATTGGATAATTTCTATCAGTCTATCTTCAGGTTCAATCTTCTTTCCTCTGCCATATATAATCTGATGTTGAGCCTTTCTAGTATAATTTTCATTTCAATTGTACTGTTCAAGCCCAGAATATCCCCTTTTGAAAAATAATTTCTTTCTCCTTATTCAGAATCTCTCTTTGTTGATTCATTGTTGTCATGCTTTCATTTAAAATTTCAAACATAGTTTACTTTAGTTCTTTGACCATATTTTAATAGGTATTTAAAGTCTTTCAATTCAACATCTGGGAACACTCAGTTTCTATTGACAGCCGTTTTTCTGAGTATGTGTCATACTTTCCTGTTTCTTTGTATAACTTGTAATTTCTTTTTGTTGACAATTGGACATTAAAAAATATAGTAGTAACTTTGGATTCTGATTCACCCCTCTGCCCTCAAGGTTTATTGTTACTGTTTTTTCATTTGTTTATTTTTAAAGTAACTTCTTCAGGCTCTGTGAATCAGACAATCCCTGTCTGGGAATCTGGGAATCCTGTCTTCCCTATGGTATGAAGCTGCTGAAGTTCTGATTAAATTTTTTATATTCTTGTTTATATATTTAAGTCTAGCTTCCTAAGCATTGTCTCTGTGTCTACACCTGCATATCAGATTGGACAGAGATTGTGCTCAAACACCTCAATTATCTGTCCTCTGCTGATTAGTCTGTGTGTGGGTAGGGGAACTGTATCAATTATCATGTTGCTACATGACAGATCATCCCAAAGTTTAGTGGCTTAAAACAAAAGCATTTTCTACCACACAGTTTTTCTGGGTCAGGATTTTGAGTGTGCTTTAGCTGGGTCCTCTGACTCAAGCTAAAATCAAGCTGCTGGCCAGGTTGATTGGCCCAAAATGCTTGACTGGGAAAGGATGTACTTCAAAGCTCCTCATCTGGTTGTTGGCAGAACTGGGTTCCTTGCAGTCCATTGAACTGAGTTCTTTCTTTGCTGGCTGTTGGCAGAAGGCCACCCTCAGTTCTCTGTGACATGTGCCTCTCCATAGGGAAGCTTACAACATGGCAGCTTGCTTCATCAGAACAGCAAGGGAGAAGAACTAAAGAGAGAATGAGAGCAAGAAAGAAGTCCGTCCTTTATAACCTAAACTTGGAAGTGACATCTATCACTTCTGCCATGTTCTATTTATTAGAAGCAAGTCCCTATGTCCAGACAACACCCAAAGGAAGGATTACACAGGGCAGTAATCCTAGAGGTGAGGATCATTGGGAACCATTTTAGAAGCTGCCTATCCCAGGAGCACATTCAAAATTCAGGCCATTTGCACACGGTCCTTATCATTTACTTTCTACTGGGCTCTTTCTTGTCTCCTTTACACACATTCACAGCCTCAGGGCTGGCCAGGAGCCTGTGGCTTGATTGAGCCCTTTCTAGTTTCTGTGGTGCATGCATGCAGCTTTGGCCAGAAATATATATGCCCAAACACAACGGCAACATTCGTCCAGTGGAGTTGTTGGCCTACCTGCTTTTCTGACTTGGAGATTTTCACTTAAACCAACAAGGCTGCCAAGAGTGGGTGCTGCTCTCTGATCCAAATCCAGTGAGCCCCCTTTAACCAAACCAGAGAAACTGCCCCACCTTGGTGGACCCTCCCTTCGGACTGAACTGGGAGGAGGGGAATGGGAGCCGCCTGCGGCTAGAGTGCCATAGATTCTCGCTGTTATTGCCCAAATTTCCAGTTTCCAAGCACAAGTGCTGCTCCAATTGTTGTTGATGTCCAGAGTTGGTTGATGTCCAGAGTGCTATGGTTGTTTTGATCAATTTTGCTCAGCTTTATAATTGTGTTTTGGGGAGAGGATTTACCATATTCTCACTCAGCCGGAGGCAGAAGTCCCCTGCCAATGCACACTTTACGTAACACATTTTGGAAGACCCCCTTTGCTATCTTGCAATAAAATACACATATTTAAAAAAATTACTATAATCCTCCAAACAACAACAAAAAAAGAGAAATTAAAAAAATATAGTCTTCCTTTGGGTGTATGTCAATATTTTAATGTGTGGTCTCAACTAAAATAGAAGATGTGTCTCCCCAATTTTCCAAACACCTCTGAGGGCATGGTACAACTCCACTGAAAACCAATGAAATAATCTATTGTAATCAATCAAGAATGGTTAGGATGGGTGGAAGCAGGCAGAGTACAGTCACATAGTCTGTCCCCATTCAGCAGGGGCTGTGGGCTGGGGAGGCAATGGTAAGTAGGCATCAGTACAGTGAGCAGGTGAGTGAATGAGCAAGTGAGTGAATGGACAATACCTGGCGCCTAATCTCAGGCTTCTTCATCCTAGGTTTCTCTTCCCCGAATCTTCAGTAGAGGTCACATGTTTCTAGAAGCCCTATTCTGAGGTTGAAACTGGGGTAGCAGAACTCTACTCTTGTGAACATAAGTATTAGTGCTCTAGGTCATCTGACAGCCATCACTGTCATTTTGAGAGACCAGAGGCCAGGCCACCCAGGTCGCAGACGATCATCTCACGGGACAGGAGGGTGTTCGAATCAAGGAACGTTTACACATGTGTCTCTGGTGGCAAGCACCGTGCTGGGCACGGAGGAAGGAGGACCCAGAGATTAATCAGAGTCAGTCCCTGCCCTCATGGAGCTTGTTGTTTCCTTAGGGAGACATTTACAAAGCCTGGTGGGCACTGTTGTGTCTCCCCATTCTCCCTCCACTGCTGCCCCTTGTAGTTTGGGTGAGTAAACACTGTTCCAATTTGAGGGAAGGGACCAGATTGGTCTGAGCCAATCAACATGCGGCCTTCCCCAGGTTACCGTGATTGGCACAGTAGGGGCCCAATCAGCATGGAATGGGGAGCTTTTGCTAGAGATGTGAGGAAACAGACTCTCTGTGAATGGTGGGGCATTTGGATGTAAAGCCAGGAATGGTGGTGGTCATTTTGTTCTGATGAGGGAGGGAAGATACCATGAGGATGAACCCCATTCAAAGAGCAGGGCAGAGCCATGAGGCTCACTGAAAAATTGACCCAGTGTCTGAGCTTTTCAGACTTTTAATGTGTAACTCAGCCTGAGTTGTGTTTCCTGTTACTTGCAATCAAAATCTTTTGTGTGATACGAACAGCTAATGCAGGGGAGATGGTGCAGTAGTGACATTACAAAATGTGTTGTGAGAGCACAGGGGAGAGCATGGTAAAGTCCGCTTCGGGGGCTGAGAGAAAACTCCACCGAGGAAGTGTTAGAGCTAGGTAGGTCTTAAAGGATTTTGCAGAGTATTTTTTTTTTTTTTTTTTTTTTTGCGGTACGTGGGCCTCTCACTGTTGTGGCCTCTCCTGTTGCGGAGCACAGGCTCCGGAAGCGCAGGCTCAGCGGCCATGGCTCATGGGCCCAGCCGCTCGGCGGCATGTGGGATCTTCCCGGACTGGGGCACGAGCCCGCGTCTCCTGCATCAGCGAGCGGACTCTCAACCACTGCGCCACCAGGGAAGCCCTTGCAGAGGATTTTGACAATAGGAAAATTACATTCCAGATGGAGGGAACTGCATCGACCAGAGCACGGAGTTGTATGGGGAGCTAATACTCTGTGGGTCTAAAGAGTGGAGACCTGGGGACAGGGAGTGGGGAACTAGTCTGGAACCAGGGTATGAAGGTACAGGGATGTTCTGTTGCTTTAGAAAGCTCATTCATTCAACAATCAGCTCGTGAATGCTTCTGATGGGCCAGGTACCTCTAAGTGATGTGTACAGAAATAGGGGCAGGTGGGGAGGAGAGTGGGCAGGCTGAGCTGGAGAAAGTCAGGAAGACACCTGCAGATATAGAAACAGCATCAAATAGAGCACTGTTGCCAGCAAGCCTGGATCCCAAGTCCAGATTGGACCTGGGATTGAGTTGAGGGTTGGATGAAAGAAATGAAGCTTGGGAATTTGGCGATGGAGTGGAGAACAATGCCTTCCCCCCTACCCCCCACCAAATAGTACTTATTGAAACAAATTGCAAGACAATTTATTGACATGATGTTCATTAAGGTTTTAATAAAAAGACATTAGGAGCAGTGGTGCAAAAGAAGTAGAAAGTCTTTAATCCATTTTGAGTTGATTTTTGTGTATGGTGTTGGGGAGTGTTCTAATTTCATTCTTTTACATGTAGCTGTCCAGTTTTCCCAGCACCACTTATTGAAGAGGCTGTCTTTGTATATTCTTGCCTCCTTTGTCAAAGATAAGGTGACCATGTGTGTGTGGGTTTATCTCTGGGACCTAGAGTCTGTCATACGGAATGAAGTAAGTCAGAAAGAGAAAAACAAATACCGTATGCTAACACATATATATGGAATCTAAAAAAAAAAAAGGTTCTGAAGAACCTAGGGGCAGGACAGGAATAAAGACACAGACATAGAGAATGGACCTGAGGACATGGGGAGGGGGAAGGGGAAGCTGGGATGAAGTGAGAGAGTGGCATGGACATATATACACTACCAAATGTAAAACAGATAGCTAGTGGGAAGCAGCCGCATAGCACAGGGAGATCAGCTCCGTGTTTTGTGTCCACCTAGAAGGGTGGGAGGGAAACGCAAGAGGGAGGGCATATGGGGATATATGTATACATATAGCTGACTCACTTTGTTATACAGCAGAAACTAGCACACCATTGTAAAACAGTTATACTCCAATAAAGGTGTTAAAAAAGAAAGAAGAAATAGAAAGTGTGGTCGGGGGAAGATGGTGTTTTTCCATGCTTTCTGTCAGCAGAACCAACATGCAGTCCTGCTCCCAGCTGGCCCATCCCTAGGCTCACTCCTCCTGGCTTTAGAGCCTGGCTCTGTCTTGGGGACAGCGGGTGGGGGCTGGGTTAAGAGAGATGGAAACTCAGTGGGCTGTACCCAGGGAGCCTTGAGCAGCTTCCTCCCTCCCTCTCTGCCTCCCTCCCTTTAACAGATATTCCGGCAGAACCTAGGTAATCAAGAGGTTCTTGGACTGCAATTGAAGAGCCGAGATTGCAAGACCGGACCCCTGAGACATTCCGAGGGTCAGAGCTGGAAATGCCCTTGGACCCCTGTAGTACTCGCTCTCATTTCACAGATGAGGTGGAGCCCAGAGCCCAGAGAGACCAAGAGACCTGCCCAAGGTCAAAGCCAAATAGTGAGACCCGGGAATTCCACTAATGATAATGAAGCCCAGAATCTGTAGACTTCCTCCAAAGAATTTTCGTATCTATTGCATTAAATCAGGGGTCTCAAATTCAAGTGTGAAGTAGGTAACATAAAGGAGTGGAGCTGGCTGAGTATAGGCAGTAGGGAGTGAGTGGTGAGGGGGGAACAGGCAAGCTGTCCCTCAGCTATGGCCCATTGTGGCCATGGGGGAATGTCAGCCCCGTGGGGTCAGATCTTGTGATTTTTAAAGAGAAGGCAAAAATCCAACTGTTTATGTGAAATTAGTTGGAAACAAACTTAAAAAGAAATGCTGATTGGGCAAAACCCATGTGGCCTTTCTCAGGCCTGGGGTTGCCCGTTTGTGGCCTCTGCCTCATTGGACCCTCACCAGAGCTGGGTGTTATGTCAGTGCAAAGGACAGAGGATGAAATTGAGACAGAGAGAAGGGGAGGCGACTTACTCAAGTCCACTCAGCTGGGAATAAGTACATCCAGGACTGGAACCTGGTTCTCTTGACCCCCAGCCCATGAGAGCACCGTGGGGTTCCAAGAGAAAGGAGTCTGAGAAACAGGGTTCAAGCAGCAGCCCCCCTCAAGAGTCAAGGAGGCCTCGAGTGTTGCGATGGGTTTGAACACACTCCATCCTTCCGGGCTCAGGCTAGGGGATGCCTGGGGGCGAAATCCACAGGGGGTTTTCAGCCTGGTTCTGCATGGTTCCTGTAGAGATGGGCTGTCTTTTTTTACTTCGTTTTCTTTGCCGGCATTTTAATACTCAGTATCCTTGCAGTAAACAAGGGCCATTTAAAAAATATATAATCTTATTAGTGAGAACCGGCTTCCCCGTGGCTGGTCCAAGTTCCAGAGAGCAGCCATCGGTCCCCGGTGTTGGCAGGGCAGCTGCGGCGGGTGGCTCTCTCAGAGCGCCACATCTGCCCTAGTTTCTGAGGACACTCCAAACAAATGTCTCAATTAGGCCTCAGGACGGCTGTGCTGTGATTTACATACTCAGAGCCCTGCAGTCTCCTCTGTCCCGGGAATGTCCTTCCTTTGCTCTGCAGGGCTCCAAGGAGGCCACTGCTTCCCAGGGGCGCAGACCTTGGGCTGGACGCCTCTGAAGGTGCTTAAAACGCTGAGCAGCGTGGAGCTGGGGAGACTGGGCTCATCAGGGAGCCAGAGGCCTCGGCCGAGACTCTCCCGGCTCTGCCTCGTCTGCTGTGTGACCTTGGGCTTGCTGTTTGGCCTCTTTGCTTTTCTAGCAACTAGGACTCCATCAGGAGTTGCAAATCAGTGCATGTGATATTTGGTCCACTGGTGTATCTTATTCAGCCTGCAAAGTGTTTTAGAAATCAGGGCATTTCATTAAAAAAATTCAGATCTCTGATCTGTTTAATAAATGGTGATCTGGTATGACTGGGCCGGCACCTTCCCCCTTGAGATGGGGCACAGGCCTTCTGTTGCTACAGTCCCTACCTGGCCAGCTTCATCCACCTACATGACCCGCTTGTCCCCTAAAGACACATGAGTTTGTGACCCCAGATTAGGTAGTAATTCTAAACACTTTACAAAGTTACAAAGACAAATTTATCTCCTCCTAGCCTTGATCTGGATAAGTAAGGATTCTTAACCCATTTTATAGGTTTGGAGCCCAAGATTCAAAGACATGAAGTTGCTGTGTGGTGCAGCTGGGCTCACACTTGTCTGACCCCCAAGCCCACCCTCCTTCCAGGCCTGCATTAAGTAATGGGTCGATCCCTGGGGTCTTCCTGGGCTCACTGAGGCTAAGGGTCCTGCCAGGCCTTATTGGAGGCCCTCACACTCCACCTCTCTGCCACTGGGAGGAGAGAGGGGAAGGGCTGAGGGGTTGGCAACACGTGGAATGTTCTCTGACTCTCTGGTCTGGGGTTCCCCCAGAGGATTAGGAGGGATCAGGAGACCCGTGTGACGAGGGATTCCCAGAGAGGCTGGGCTGGGCAGCGGGCAGGGTGCAGGGCTGGGTGTCAGGGGATTGACTGGGTCCATTCCCTTCCCTGAGGCTTCCTGATTACATGACCACAGGGAGGCCGATTCTCCACAGACCTTGGTTTCCTCATCTGCAAAATGGCGCTAACCTCAGCCTTTCTTTGCTCATGGGGATGTTGGGAGGAGCTCAAGAGACAAGGGTTTTGCAAAGTTGCAGAAACTCAGGGCAGAAGATAGTGTCATAGTTATAGTATCATGATTAAGAGTACAGGCTCTGGAGGGGAATCTACCATGTGAAAGGTGTGTGTCCTTGGGCGGGTCACTTAACCTCTCTGGTCTAAAGTTTTCTCTTCTGTAAAATAAGACTGATCATAGTTCCTACTCAAGCAATTGTGAGCATTCAATGAACTATCTGAATAAAGTGCTAGCACTGTGCCAGGCATACAGTAGGTGCTTAATAAATGGTAGCCATCAATATAGAACATGGACAGATAAATGGGCGTATGATGGCCAAAGATGGGAGTGGTATAGGAATGCTGATTCCCACAGAACAATGACTCTGGCTGGCCCAGCGGCCCAAAGCAGGGGGAATAGCGTAGAAATGACTTCAGCCAAGTCCAGGCCATGGCCTTCCCCTCTTTCTCCTCCGTGGCAGCACGGAAGCAAGAGTCACAAGGAAGACCTGGGGCTTTGGCTTGGGCTCTGGGAGGGCTTGTCCTGCTCCCCAGAAGGTCGGCTCAGAGCTCATTCCTCTCTACTCCCCGCCTCTCACGGAAAGCCAGCCTGGAGGCCTGGCCCAGCGGGTGGGCAGGAGGTGGTTGACCCCAGATGCTGGGCAACTTGGTCAAGTGGGGGCAGTTTCAGCCTGACCATGATAAGAGCCTGAGGTTAATGGAGGGACCCAGCGGTCCCACTGTCGGGTGCTGCAGGGACAAGATTTTAAACAAGCCCTCAGCCTTGGAATCCACTGCCCTTTCCAGGTAGCTGGGCTGGGGAGGTCCTCAGGGTGCTAACACTGGCCCCTCTCTGAAGAGCTTCCCGCAGGTACTTTCTCCATTTCATGATCCCAGAGGCATCTCCTCCATGGCAGCTCTGCAAAGGCTGAGGACAGCCTGGGCTGCTCTGCCCTCTGGCAGGGCCAGTGGAGCATTCCAGGCAGGAGAGTGGACTCGGGGGCCAGACCAGTGGGATCTGAATCCCGGCTCTGCCACCTGGCATCTTTGACAAGTAAAAAAGCCACCACCACCAAACCCTCTAGTGCCTCTCTTTCCTCATCTGTGAAGTGAGGTAAAACTATGTGATGTATCTCATAGCTTCCTGTGAGGAATTATTGAATCGGGCCTTACAACTGCCTGGCACAGGGAAGGGCCAGCTGCTAGTATTTTGGTGCACGTAAGTGGCTGTGTTGGGGGAGGGGGTGAACACTGGGCCCCTCCACAGTTATTTGGAGGTCCAGAGATGGGAAGAAATAACTGAATTAGAGAGAAGCAAAGGAAGTCCTTATTGGGACAAGGGACAATATCATAATCTCTTCTATGCCTCATATGAGCTCTCTGTGCTCAACTGACTCATCCAAGATGCAAGTACTGCTCTTCTGATGCTTCAGGCCCCATCTGCTCTGGTAATTTCACTTGTACCCCTGGATCCAGCCATGCCTGAAGTATGACTGGTTATGTGGCACCTATAGATTTCTTTCTTCCTTACATTTGTTTGAGTTGAATTACTTCTAATATATAGATAAACATCCCAGCCACATCTGCACACTCACAGATCTTGTGCAGACTTGCCCCTCAGCCTTACACACCCAATTGTCCCCCAGCTGAAAGCTGTCTTTTTTTCTCCTTCCTGTGGCTGGCTGCTTCCATCAGGGCTGCAGTACTGGCAGCTGCCATCCCTGCAGCATCAATTGTGTGATTGAAGTGTTCCATTAGCCCGGAACGGGGGAGCCATGATCAGATGTGGTTTGTGGAACAGCTGCCCGTGCAGGGCTGGTAGTTAATTAAAAGCCCCATGCACTTAGTGATTAACTAATCACAGCATGGTGGCAGCTGGCAGTGATGCGGTGACTTTTCTGTGGGAGTCAGCTGAAGCTCCAAATGTCTGCCCTGGGGCGGCGGTGGCAGCGGGAGGCTTGGGTGGCCCCGGTGTAGACGTCCCAAGCAGTTTGCAGAGCAGATTCCCAGGTGTCTCTCCTGCTTAAAGCTCCCAGGAGAAAGAGTGAAAGGGAACCTGGGTGGGGAGGATGAAGATGGGGACATCACTGTAAAGGATGGGGTGGGGCTGGAGAGGAAAGGAGTGAGGGCTGTCATGATTTGGGGAGCACCAAGGCGGGAGTCCCGGTGGGATGTCGGGAAGGCAGGGAGGGGATTGGCCACAGGGGCTGGGCAGGATCCTGGGCCAGCTCAGGGGAGGGAGAGATGATACACCCCTGTCCATTTCAGGGCAGTGTGGCACAATGGTTCAGTTATGGCTCTGCCACTTACTGCTTGTGTGACTGTGGACATGGGTTTCAACCTCTCTGCCTCAGTTTCCCTACCTGTAAAACCTGAGATTAATAACCATGCCTGTTTCCAGGAGTTGTGGTGAGGATTAATCTGTGTGAAAGATTTCTAACCCAATAAGCACGTGAAAAATATTACCGAGCACTATTAGAAGCAGAAGGCCTCTTCCTCACAGTAAGGAGATGAAGGGCCATGAAAGTGAAAAGTGACCTTGGCTTCAACGTACCAGGCTCTACCTCTCCCCCAGCTCCCCTAGGAGAAGGCTGGAAACTTCAAAAGCCATGAGGCCTTGAGGCTGGTAGGGCTGGGGCACCGCTAAAAGCCAGGTTGCGGTCTAAGCAAGCGGCTCGAGAAGCTGCGTTTCCCTCGAGTACCCCAGGCTGTTACCCCTGGGGCTGTACTTCAGCACCTCGGTCACGCTCCTGGGCCCAGGGCCCTGGTTCCTGATTCTACCCTGCCCACCGGGGTGACCCCACACGACTGCAAGTAGCTGTGACTTTGATGTCTTTAATCTTGGTCCCCAGACTCCCTCCGACTCAACAGGAAAAGCTCATACTTCCTCACCTCATACTTCCATGCGCCCCTGATCTGCTCCAGCCTATGTTTCCAGTTCTATCTCTCATTACCTCCGTGCTGCCTGCAGACCCCGAAGCTGCCATGCTCTTGGCTGATAAATGCTTTCTCTACCCTCTTCCCATTTCACTTCTGGAAGTCTGAATCCTCCCCTTCCTTCAAGACCAAGTTCGAGAGTGTTTTCTGCAGGGATGCTCTGCTATCTCTCTCGTTGCGCTGCTTTCAGCTGGCCTGGGGGTGGCTTGGTAGAGTTCCATCTCGAGGCGGTCCTGGAGGGCCTCCCTGAGAGGGCATTGCTGGAGATGAGCCTTGTGTGAACCTGGAAAGAGGTCCTTTGTTGGGAAGGGGCTGGGGGAGCCCGTGGAGCTGACTAAGGTCTAGGAGGCTGGAGTGAGGAGGAAAGTGATGTGAGGCTGGGCAGAGGACGAAGGGCAGCAATGGCTCACAGCAGGTGCCGTCACCCCTCACTGGTGTGAGGTGGGAGACCTCACCTGCCTGTGCTGCAGCCTGGCTGGACATCACATGGCCTGTGAAAGTCCAAGTGGGGAGATTGGGTTCCCAGAAATCGACTGTGCATCTGGGACTTGTGTGAAAGTGATAGGGACAATCTGACTGGCTGAGCCGCTCTCACATGATCACCCCTCTGCCGGGTGGGACCCTTGACTAAGAATTCCGAATGTATCTTGTGGGGAGGGATGGTTCTCAAAGGCAATATTGGGGTGCTAGTATCACAGAGGACAAAACCAACAGATATGTCCCCTTCACTGAGCCACGTCCAGTTTCTAGGAGGGACATGTGTTATCCACGTCTGTGAGGGGGTGCCTCCAACATCTGTCCAGGCCCTTCCCTGAGGGGCCAGGCCATCGCTGGGAAATGGTCAGCAGGTGAGTGCCCCTTCACTGTCGCCCCCAGGTCTACCGCTGAGGGCGCAAGTGTCTAGGATGCTCTCCAAATTCTGAGGAATGTTTAAGGTGGGTCAATGCGCTATCTCTGGCTGCCGTGTGACTGTGGCGACATCTCTGCCTTCTCTGAACCTTTATGTCCTTGCTGGGAATAAGAGACATAGTGCATGAGAAAGTGCTTTGGAAACTGTGAAGTGCTCAGTCACACCACCCATGACTGCTTTTATCTCTGCTCACGGTTTAGGAGGGAGCGGCCTGTTTCTACCCTTCGGTGTTGGCCCTGCTCCCCTTTAGTCCCCATCCCTCCCTCTGGTATCCTCCCCCACCCCCTGCCTCCCCTTGGGGCTGGGACATGTGCCTGCATTCCTGCTGAAGGTGTTGCTGTGGGAGCCTGTCCCAAGGCTTTGTCACTTCTTAGCCCAGAGGAGACATGGCTGTGAACGGGGTGGGTGTGGGGTGCCTGAGAGGCTGAAGACCAAAGTGGTCCCAGGGTGGGTGTGGGGGGATCTGGGGAGCAGCAGTGATGTGAAAATGGTGTGGAGGGCAGGGGCATGGTCCCCACAGCCTTGCTCTGAATAGAGGACATTCAGGTCACATTCCCTATGGCAAAGTCAGAGGGACCCAGTTTCTCAGCCAGAATTGCTGGAAATAAACATCTGGAGCTTGGGGGTCGTCACTGATTTGGGGGAGCTCTTGGTTTTCATGGGATTGGCCACTCACCAGATAATTCGGTAAGTACCTTGTCAGCTCGGCTGCTACAACAAAAATACCACAGACTGCATGGCTTAAAGAACAGAGATTTAGTTCTCACAGTTCTGGGGGCTGGGAAGTCTGAGATCACAGCCCTGGCGAGGGCTCTCTTCCTGGTTTGCAGATGGCTGTCTTCTTGCTGTGTCCTCACATGGCAGAGAGCAGAGACAGGAGCAAACTCTCTGGTGTTCTTCTGACAAGGACACTAATCCCACGATGATCTAATTCCCTCCTCAAAGGCCCTACATCTTAATACGATCACAATGGGGATTAGGATCTCAGCATATGGATTTGGTGGGGTGGGGGTCGGGGACACAGACATTCGGTCCACAACATACCTCTTACAAGTTCACCAAATTCATTCATGTCTATTTTCTCATTGGGCTGTATCTGCATTTCACAGGGGGCACACCTAAGCCAGAGGGGCCAAGAGATTTGCTCAAGTCCACAGAGTAGTGCCTTAAGCTTGATAGAAGTTTCTCTCTCACTTAAAGAAGTATGTGGTGAATGGTTCAGAATGACCCTCGGGACCAGCTGTACTACAGCCTACCTGGACACCATACAGGCTATGAAAGACCAAATGGGGAGGGAAGGAAGTCCTAGGTTGGGTTTCCAGAAACAGACCCTGCACCCAAGATTCCTGTGAAAGTAATTTATTAGGAAATGTTCCAGAAATGACCAGGAGGGGCTGGGAAGTGATCTACATAGAGTCCTTGCCCTGTGGAGAGGGAGGCTGGGTCAGCTCATCTGCTCCAGGGCTTGTGACTTGTGACTTTTTGGGAACTGAACCTCTCACAGAAGTGTGCAGGTGGGTTGGCAAGGGCTGCCCTGACCCTGACCATGTCAGGGATCCAGTCCCCTTCTATCCTGTGCTCCTCCATCCTCCAATATGGCAGCATAGGCTCCAGCCATCATGCCTACCTTTCCAGCCAACAGAAAGGAGGAAAAGGGAAGAAAGGGGGTGCTGCTCTCTATAAGGACACATCTTTGAACCTGTACATGGTGCTTCAGTTTCCATGTTTGGGGCCAGATCTAAGGCTTGTGGGTACTCCCAGCTAGCAAGGGAAGCTAAGAAATGAAGCCTTTATTCCAGGCAACTTGTGCCAGCTAAATTTGGGTTCTGTTACTGAAGAAGGAGAGGGGATAGATGTTGGGTAAAAAGTAGCAGCCATTGTTATAGCTACAGAGTGTGAAAATGGACTTGACCACAGTCCTAGAGATTTCTTTGCAAGGGAGCAGAGAGTTGTAGCTGTTAGGAATGGGGTCTTTACAAGAGGAGGAGTGGGCAGGGGCTGAGCTGCAGGATCTCTGGGTCCACTGAGGTCCTTATTTGTGGGATAAGACTCCACTCAAGGAATAGCTGACTCCAGAAGGATGGTGGTGTACACAGAGCTCCCTGGAAGTGTCTTAGGGGTGGGCAGGCAGGGGGAGCTGTATCGAACTTAATCCTTAGCTGGGAGCTGGGCGCTTGGCTTTTGAGTTCCTGGCTTACCTGGAATCTTCTAGGTCTCCTTCGGCAGGCCTATAACATGCCTCAGGCTCCACCATCTGTAAGATGGGGACAATGTGAGGAATTCAGGGTCAGACAAGGCTGAGGTAAGAGGTACTTAATTCTGACATAACATTTAAGAGGGTGCCAAAAATCTCAGCAATTAAGCTCAGTATTTTAATGCAGTATTTTTTTACTGTGGTAAAATATATATAACATAAAAGTTACCAGTTTAACCATTTTAAGTGTTCAGTTCAGTGGCATTAAGTATATTCACATTGTTGTGCAACCGTCACCATCCATCTTCAGAACTTCTTCATCTTCCCCAAGTGAAATTCTGTATCCGTTAAACACTAACACCCTATTCCCTGCTTCCCCCAGCCCCCAGGATGACTCTACTTTCTGTCTCTCTGAATTTGACTAAGTAGTTCATATTAGTGGAATCATGCAGCATTTGTCTTTTTGTGACTGCCTTATTTCACTTAGCATAATGCCCTTGGGTTTCTACCATGCTGTAGCATGTGTCAGAATTCCCTTCCTTTTTTTAAAAAAATTAATTTTTATTGGAGTATAGTTGCCCCTTCCTTTTTAAGGCTGAATAAAATTCCACTGTGGATATACCACATTTTGTTTATCCACTCATCCAGCGATGGACACCTGGGTTGCTTTCTATCCTTGGGCTATTGTGAATAGTGCTGCTATGAACATGGGTGTGCAGACATCTAAGTCCCGCTTTCATTAATGCAATATTTAAAAAAAAATCAAAATTCATGCAAAAAAGTCCATCATGAATAGACTATCAAAAAGTGCAAGACGAGATCACTAACAGCCAGTGCTGAGCCACAGGAGAGCAAAGGGGAGGATGGGTGATACTCACCTTGCACGATCCTGTTTGTGGCACTGCCTTAAATCTTGTGCCCCAGGCCAGTTCCTTACTCTCCTCGCCCTTGTCCTGGCCTGATGAGGATGAAAGGACCCTGGCTGAGCACGCTGGGCCAGGAGCCTCCTCTTCACCTACCACCCTGGACTGATTTAGGAACTGGAGTGATGGAGTAGCCTCTAGGTTAGAAAGCTGAAGCTGGGGTTTCTTCTCCTCTTGGATAGATTCATCTTAATTAGCCCCCTCAGATAACGGTTCCTTCCCAGGCTGAGACAGCTGAATTATGGAGACAGTCACTATATCTTCCTTCCCCTTGAGTTGTTTTGCCAAGTGACAAACAAAGAGATGCATGTCCCCTGCTCCAGGTTGCCTTGCAGAGTTGGCTGTGAGGTCACTTAATGAGGCAGGAGACAGGGCTCCCAATCTGTCACCTTGTAGCCTGGGCAGGTGGTGTCTGGCACTGTGTGCAGGGTGTGACTGTGGGTACTACCTGCGTGAGTGAGCGTGTAGGGGTCCCACCAGGACGAAGAGACATTCTCCTTCCTGAGCTCAGAGCCCCCAAAGAGGAGAACTCGTGAAATTCCCAAAAGGGAGAGCCTTCCCTTAGTCATTCAAGGAACATTTAGTGAGCACCTACTGTGTGGCAGGCAATGAGTGAGTAGGTGGGCGTGAGGGTCGGTAAAGAGATGGGTCAGTTGTGGTCCTGAGCTTGTAACAAAAAATAAATGTTTTTTCATGTGTCAGGAACTGAGGTGCACCCGGTTATTGGGTGTGAGGGAGGGCAAATGATGGGGTGGTGAGAGTCCGTCCAGCTCCCACCCTTGGCTAGGGAGTGTGTGTGTGTGTGTGTGTGTGTGTGTGTGTGTGTGTGTGTGTGAGAGAGAGAGAGAGAGAGAGAGAGAGAGAGAGGGGAAGGGGCTGCCCTGGACCTTGCCTGCTAACCTGAGACTGACCAGCAGATGGCGAGAGTGCTACGGGAAAGTCAGGGACTGCTGGGGAGGGAGGGAGGAGAGAGAGAGGGAGACAGAGAGACAGACACAGATGCAGAAACACAGAGTCAGAAACAGACAGAGACAAAGACAGAGGCAGAGAGAGAAAGAGAGAGACAGAGAGACAGAGACAGAGAGAGACAGTATATTAGTCTGTTTGGGCTGCCATAACAAAACACCATAGACTGGGTGGCTTGACAACAGAAATTTCTTTCTCACAGGGCTGGAGGCTGGCAAGTCCAAGGTCAAGGTGCCAGCAAGGCAGGTTTCATTCTGAGCCCTCTTCTCTTGGGTTGTAGGCTGCCGCCATCTCACTATGCGCTCACAGGCCTTCCTTAGTGCATGCTCGTGGAGGGAGGGAGGGAGGGAGGGAGAGAGAGAGAGAGAGCGCTTCCTGTTCATATAAAGCAGGCAGTTCTATCAGATTAGGGCCCCACCCTTGTGACCTCATTTAACCTTAATTAGCTCCTAAAGACCCTCTCTCCAAATACAGCCACATTGGAGGTTAGGGTTTTAACATATGAATTTTAGGAGGCACAATTTAGTCTACTGCAGAGAGAGAGAGAGAGAGACAGGGAGAGAGGGAAAGACAGGAGGAGAGACAGAGACAGAGATGGGGGTGGGGTCGGTGGGGGGAGGAGGGAAGAGCCCACGGCACTGGGTTGGGATCAGAATTCCTGGTTCTGGGCCAGCTTTGCCATTCACTTGCCATTCACAGACGCTGTGACCCCAAGCAGACACTTCTCCCTTGGAGCACCCACATCTTCACCTCCAAAGGAGGTAGACGTGCACCCCTACCACACCTGCTGAAGTAGCTACACACTTATAGAGAGCAGCTCTTAAGAGCCTCCCCCCTATTTTCTCACTCAGGGACAGAGCAACCCTATGAGATGGGCATTCACGTTGCCTCCATCTTTCAGATGAGGAGACCGAGGGTCAGGGAAGCTAAGTGGCCTGCCCAAGGTCACACAGCTCGGACTCAGACCCAGGTCTTCTGACCCTGTGGTCTAACTAGTGAGCGCTCTGAGAGGGTAGAAGATACAACACAGATACGAAGGAAACTCAGAACTTCTTCGCACAGCTAAGGTTGACCAGTTGGTCTCGCACTGGGGGTCTCTGCTGGGGCTTCCACAAAACTCTGGAGAAAGGGCAAATTTGGTGCAGGGAACACAGGCCCCCAAGCTAATGGTCGGGAAGCTGGCCCAGAGACCTGGGAACCCAGAAAAACACTTCCTGGACACAAGGATACCAAATAAAACTGTCCAAGACGGTGGCTTCTGTCCTGCCTTGGTTCGCTGGATGGTGAAGCACATCTCGCTCTTGGCTTCCACTGTGTGGCATGTACGGGGCCGTATGCAGAGGAGAAGCTACTCCTTTTCTCTCCGAGACACACGAGGGACGCCTAAATCTAATAAGTTAATTTAGACTCCTAGAAACAAGATTAAATTTTCAAATGAAGGCAGGCTCTGACAGCTAAGGCATAAATCTTTTATTTAAAATAGAGACTAAACCCATTCAAATGCAATCAGCAATGACAGATGCAGATAGAAACACGCTCTGATAGAATAGACGCGGCGTGGATTTGTTCGCTCTTGGTGACATATCACAAAGGGTGACCTCAAGTTCAGTCTGAGTGTCAGCCAACAGTGAGGACTCTGCATCCATTTCCATGTGGCTTGTTGACCCAAGGTGGAGCCAGGGGAGATGCCAAGGCAGGTGGGAGGGAGCCAGCCTTGGAGGGCATCGTCCCATTGCTACCCCCTCAGCTGCCACGAGAGGGCAGGAAAGAGGGCCAGCAATGTTTGGCGGTCCCCAGAGGGGCAGCAAAGGAGCCTGAGGGGGAGAGAATGGGGAGCTGTCGAGAGAAGGCAGGAGACAGTCGAGGTAAGAGGAGAAGGTAGGTAAGGACAAGTGGGGCATTTCCTAGAGCTGCCAGAGCAAAGGAAGCTCTGCAGACCCCAGATCTCCAAACAGTCTTCTGCTTCAGCTGCCTGTGGGTGGGCATTCCTGAGTGCCAGACACCGTGCATTCCCTACACGATCTCACTCTATCCTCACATCAAACCCTTTTACAGATCACAGGCTGAGGTTCAGAGGGGTCAAGTCCACGCCTGAACTGCGCAACCAGTTAGTGCCAGAGTCACGAGCCCTCCCAGGGTGTGCTGACTCCAGTCCCTCACTCTTCCCCTCTGCCACTCCACAGCTCACAGACATCCAGAGATGCCGGGGGGTCTAGCAAACATACTGGCACCCTGTTTGTTCTAACTCAGGCAAAGAACAGAGAGTGAGTTCTTCTAAGTATCGCCCCCTTTTTGAAGTTTTCAGTTGCTTGCTGCCGCCAGACCTCTTTACAGCAGCACAAACTCAAAGTCACCACCACAAACATACAGCCCTGAGGACCGGGGGTTCCCAGATGGATAACCCATGAGGTCATGTTCAGCATTTTCCCAACTTATTTGAACATGAAATGTTTGTGTTCCTTTCATTAGACATAAGATCACATCAATCCATCTTCCAAGGAACCCATTCTGGGAAACATTGATCTAAGAATATTTCAAGTGGGCCTGTGGCTCCCTGCTTCTCCAGAATGCGTATTATGGTCCATGAAACTTCGCCGTTAAATACTTGAAGCAGGTGCCCAGAGAAGCCATCGTTGACACTCGTGGTTTTCAGTCTTTTTAGGATGTCTCCTTGGGTAACTTGATGAAAGTTGTGGGGGTTTTTTTTTCCCCCAGGTGGAGAGAAGCATGCACACACATTATGTACATACACTCGAGTGTTGACTTCAGATTGAGGGGTTTGTGGGTTCTTTGTTGCCCAGAGGCCTCAGGTCATAAACCTCCGCTTAAAGTCACCATCAGCTGGAGTCCTTGGTGCCGCTGGCAACCGAGCACTTGGCCTTGGGAAGAGGGCCAAGCCTGTTGGGTTTAGGGCTGCTGAGAGGGTCTGGGTGAAGGGGTCTGGTACACTCCTGTCCTGTGACAAAGGAAGCCCAGAGGGTCATGCCAGTTTCATGTGTTCAATGTAGAGAGTACTCAACAGGCTTCCGGAGTAGGAATGGAAGGCATCAGGCAGCTTGGTGAGCAGAGACCTCTCTGCAGGTCTGAGGGACCTGCCCACAGCCCTGTGGGGAGTATGAAGGTCAGGGCTCCCACATCTCTCAAAGCTCCCCATAGCCTAGTGCATGAGAATCTCTGTTGCTGATGCTTGCCCAGCACCCATTCCCTGTCCCCCCCTCTTCAGGGGATCACACTCTGGTTGTCCCTGGGGAACCACCCCCGCCTCAAACTAGTCCATGTGTGTGGTATGGCTCGGACCTCACCCCCAGATTCAGGGCGGGCTCATGACCCAGGCTCATGACATGGACAGTCAGAGGATCCATTTTTCAGGTCACAGTGACTGGTTTAGGGATAGGCATGTGATCCAGGCTAGAACAATTAGTTCCAAAGGGATAAATTATGGAACTTTTCCTGAGAAAGAGCAGTGTTCTCTTGGGACTGTGGATAAAAAAGTATGCCTGGAGCTGCTGGTGGCCACCTTGACCCATGAAGAGAGATTGCCTGAAAATGGATCCTCTACTGAAGAGATCAGGTAAGAGATGGAGAGCTGGGGTGTCCCAATGAGACTGTTTGAAACTATATCCAGCCACGACCCAAATTAATCCTATCTCTGGCACAATTACATGAACCAGTGCATTTCCTGTCTTGCTTAAGAGCACGTGTGTTGGATTTCTGCCACTTGCAACTGAAAGAGTCCTGAAAAATCCCCTGTGGTTAAAAATACATCCCAGGTCCATGCCAGGTAGCTGAATTAGAATCTCCAGGAGTGTAGATCTATCTATCTATCATCATCATCATCTATCTATCTATCATCTATCTGTCTACCTACCTATCTATATAGATATACATATCTTCCTGGGGGATCTAATGATCTAACAGCTCTAGCTTGTAATAATTTCCCCTGCTTTTGTACCATGGAGGTCACAAGATGCCCAGCTAGGGAATCCAAGATTATCCACATGTGGAATTCATCCAGTAGAAGCCCAGGAGTCAAGATATTTAACATGGTTTGTCCTTAGTTTATTCCCACTTTCAAGCTCTCAAGTGGGGCTAAGAATCATGTGATTGTGACAACTTAGCTTTGCACAGGAGCGAGAAACTGCTCTGTGTTCATCTAAACTCATCTCCTCGTCTTCCTGTACCCACTGCTAGACCACACCTCCTATCCCCTCTTGTAGGTAGGTGTGGCCATGAGCTGGGTTCTAATCAATAAAATGCGAGAAGTGATGTATGCCATTTCCAGACTCAGCTTATAAAAATCTCCCTGGATATTCTTCATGATTTTTCCTTTTAGCTCGATAAACACAGGAACCTAAACACAGGAAGCCATGTTGGAAGGTGTCAGAGCCACAAGGAGGAAGGACCCCAGGGTACCCGGTACCAGAATCACTCTTGGAGGCAAGCTTCATGGCTATCAGGAATCCCTGTCTGGGCTTTACACAAGCCAGATATAAATGTCTATTGTGTTAAGTCACTGGCATTGGGGGAATCCCAATCCTACAGCTGTTTCCTTAACAGTGAATTTTTATGAATTTCAGATAACTTTTCCATCCATTGATTCATCTGTGTTTTATGAGAACTCTGGGTGGCAGTCTGGGAATGGCATTTTACAGATGACAATGCTTGTTCTAGCTTAAGTAGTTGGTAGGAGGATAGAAAATGCTTCTCAAAAGAGGAGTTTGATGCAGATGTGAAGAGACTATGATGATAATAGCTCTTTCCTTGGCCCTGGCCCCTTCCTATTTGTTCAGGCATTTCTGTAGTTAGAGTTCTTCCCTGGGACTCAGCACCCAACTTCCCACCCTCTCTGCCCCCCCCCCCCCGTCCTTTCCCAGTGAAGACTCTGGGGGCTCTGTCTCTGTCCATGGTGCTGAAGCCAGTGGCGTTTATAGAGCCTCGTTATGGAATGAACTTGGACTTAAACACTAGAACTGCGCTTTACTTCTAAACATTTGTTCCCTTGGAAAGTCTTTTAACCTCTCCAAATGTTAGTTTTCTTATCTGTGAAATGGAAAATTATACTTTCTTCATGAGATTGTTGTGAAGATTAAATAATGTGGAGAAACTACTGGTGTAGTAGGAGTGTCATTTTACACCCTTCTCCCCCACTTAAAAATTACTGAACCACTTCCTTCCCTCCCTCCCCTCCCACCAAGAATAGTAGGTGAACTGAGGTTGATTCTTATTTATGTGTAATATTGACTTCAAGGGTCAGATCTATCATCCACTGAGGTTTGAGTGAATTCAGAAAAAGGAAACAGACTCTAGAGAGACTATCCCTCATGATTCTAGCTGCTATAGGCTATAAAGAGTTACAGAATATTCTAAGAGTTTAAGGGAAGTGGAAATTTGGAACTTGAGGAAAAGTATTTTTTGTGTCCCCTTTCTTCACTTGTAAAATGGTGAGGGGGGGCGGGTGGCAGCTCAGCTTTTCTGACCCCATAGAACAAGGACAGCTTTTAGTATTCTCACCGCTCGTGGATCCTCTTCTTTGTAAAGATTTTGCCAATTAAACACTCTGCACTTATTAAGGAATAACTAATTCACTTCCCCAATTTTATTAATAAAAGACATTTAGGAGCGATTGTGCGATAGAAACAGTATTAAGCTTCCCAGTTTAATGAAGTAGCGGGTGCTGTAGTTAGTCTGTGTGGTCTCATTATCGGCTAATGTGTGGATTCCCTTAGGTTTTCTGAATTTTTGCCAAGAATTCACAGGACCCAATGCTACTTCTGTGAACCTCAGTGCAGGAGTCATTGCTTTCAGTGGGCTCTCAGAATCCTTCAAGCTCTGACCTGACTCTGTTGAGCTCTGATATACCAGAAGGGGTGGAGCACAGTGGGCACAGGAGAAGAGGAGGAGAGGGGGTTGTGGGAAAGCAATATGTACCTTGGGGGTCGGAACAGTAGGGACATCCCCTAGTGTCTGGCTTAATGCTCGTCTGGGAGATGGGGAGAGAGGGAGAGAGAGAGAGAGAGAGAGAGAGAGAGAGAGAGAGAGAGAGAGAGAGGGAAAGAGCGAAAGAGAGAGAGAAAGAGTGAAAGAGAGAAAGGAAGAGAGAGAGAAAGAGAGACCGAGAGAAAGAAAGAGAGCGAGAGAGAGAGAGAGAGAGAGAGAGAGAGAGAGAGAGAGAGGGAGAGAGAGAGAGAGAGAGGAGAGAGAGAGAGAGGCTGTAAAGTTGGTTTATTAATGAAAGCATGCCCACCAAGAGAAATAGTCAGTTGGTCCTCTTTCTGTCAACACGCTCTCTCTCGCACATAACATAGGAAGCTAATTTGAAATAAGAAGGATGCTTGGTGGGCATAGAACTAGAGTTAGGGAGTTCATAGTTTTAATGACATTGTCTTCAAACTATGATGGCTATTGGGATAAAACTTCCTAGAAAGGGCTATCCAGGCCCTTTCAGGAGTGGAAACCCCTCTCCGTCCCAGATAATGCTGGAAGCCATCCACTAACGCTTTACCTTTGAGCTCTGCCCCCCACTCGTGCCTGCTACCAGGGAACCCACCTGAGACATTCAAGCTGCTGCACTTCTTACCTGCTCTGCGGTTCAGTGAAGCTTCTCTTAGTATGGTGAAGGAACGGCCTCCTTCACGCTGCTGGCCTCCTTTTGTAATATCTTATTGGTTGGTTTCAGCCTCAACGGTGTCACCCTCAAGTGAGGATGACAGCCATTCTGGATTTGAACTGATGGCATTCCGAGTCCAGAGCCCGTTCTCTTGACCACAACCCTAACCTGCCTCTCTAAGGCACCTGGCCCTTGAACCCTAGAGGCACATCTCCTCCTTGTCCACCCTGTACAGAAAGCTCAGCCAGAGGGCCCGGTGAGCTAGAACAGGAGGAGGTCTCCCCCAGGACGCACCGACCCTGACTCCAACTCTGCAGCCTCGGCACAGCGGAGGGTTTACTCTCCTCCCAAAGACTCAGGGCTCGGTCTCTCCCCGGGTTTATGAGCTGAGTAGGTGAAGGGCATGTTTGACCTTTCCAGTCGCTTCTCCCTGCTTCATCACAGTAGCTGCTACAGAAAAATGAACTTCTTTTTTTTTTTTTTGCGGTACGCGGGCCTCTCACTGTTGTGGCCTCTCCCGTTGCGGAGCACAGGCTCCGGACGCGCAGGCTCAGCGGCCATGGCTCACGGGCCCAGCCGCTCCGCGGCACGTGGGATCCTCCCGGACCGGGGCACGAACCCGCGTCCCCTGCATCGGCAGGCAGACTCTCAACCACTGTGCCACCAGGGAAGCCCCAGAAAAATGAGCTTCTTTCATGCGTTTCCAACTGCCACAAACACAGCAGCCGCGGCCAAGGACTAGATGTGTGATTTGCTGTAAGCCTGGGACCTCGTCCTTCCTGCAGCCTGACGCTGCCACGGCCCAGATGCAAGGCAGAGGCCTAGTGACGTCTCCCCTGGGCCCAGGACTGAAGCCCCCGCAAGAAGGACAGAAGCTTAGAGGGCTACACAAGGTCTACGGCAGCCATTTAACTTTAAATCTGCTCCCAGCACCCAGCTTTCCTCCCTCACTCTCAACCCCAACGTTTACCCTGATCCTCCTGGCCAGCTCGCTGCACCCCCGTCCCATGCTGCTGCCTCCAGAGCGGGGACATCTCTCCCACCTCTGGGGGGTCACCCACTCCTTCCCAAGTCCCTCGCCTGGGATGAACTGCTCCTGCCTTTGTCTTGCTGTTCACTTTGTGGCGTGCGTTGTGTGGTTCCCTCCTCTATTGTGGCCCCTTTACTTTCAGTCTTGGGTTCTGTTTATTTGCAGGCTTCCTTCTCTTTAAAACGAAACAAACACAAGGTGCCATTGTCTGGATCTTGAGAAACTGCGGAACCCTCCTCTTTTTGCATTGCTGGGTACATTTCTTGTTTCTACCCGAACGATCGGCCAAGGCGAGAACGTTAATTTATCTGAGTGGGAGTATGCCAACATCACCCTGAAATAAAGGTGTCGGCACTTAGGATAAAACCCGAACCCCTCATGATCTGGCCCCACTCACCCTGACCTCATCTCCCATCTCTCCTCGTCACCGGCTAAGCTCTGGCCACACAGCCTTGAGTCTGGTCCTCAGGTGTGCCAAGCCTGCTTCTGCTCAGGCCTTTGCACCCATCATTCCCTCTGCCTACAGCACTCCCCCTGCATCTCTGCAGGCTGGCTCCTTCCCAGCACGTGGGCTCAGCTCAGCCTTCCCGGACCTCTCCATCTTGCCCCATACTCCCCAGTATCTCTCTATTGGAATATATTTTCCTGATATATTTTCCTCTCTGCACTTAACAATTTCAGAAGTCATCCTTTCTTTAAAAGATTAGTTTCACTTTGTTATCGTCATGCTCCACTAGGACATAAAGTCCACATGAACTGGGATCTTGCCCATTTGCTTTTGCTACATCCTTAATGCCTAAGAGTGCTGGGTGCACAGGAAGTACCGACTTCAAGTTTGCTGGATGAATAATGGTGGGGTGATCACATACCAGTATCACATGCGAATGTCTGTCCTTCTCCTGTTTTGGGAGTTTCTACCCCAGCACCTAGTGTCTTGCCTTTAGCATGGAATAAATGTGAATGAAATGAATTAAAGGGCCCCTCACCCACTAGATTATCTTTTATGGGACAGGCCAAGTTGTGTGTTTCTGACTCCCCAGCATCTTGAAGAGCAGCTGTTCAAAGCACCTGTTGAATTGAATAGAATCCTTTGAAAGTATTATGTCAACTTTGGTAACCAAGGAAGAAGGGCCTGTCTGGTCCTTTGAATGTGACTTGTTGGACAAACTAACACCTTGAGTTCTCATTCTCAGTTGTGGGTTCTGGGTCATGTGAGTGCAAAGGCTGTACCTCACACAGCAGATGTGTTGATGGAAACAGGGAGAATCTGCCTAAGATGCCGAGTGTCAGAGGAGCGGCACAACATCCTTCTGACACTCGAAAATTGCAAATTTGAAAGACTCCTTCTCACTTGTCAGCTATCCAGGCCTCCCCTGCACAGATGGCTTCCAGGCCTCGCCCTCCCAGGCTGGATCTCCCATTGTCCCACAGCCAGCCGGCTGGTATCTTTGAGACCCACCATCGGCACAGTAACTCAAACGTCCTAGTCGCTTGGTTTCAGACTGTTTTCTCAGGTCTCTTTCAGTTACAAGTGACTTTAAAAAGGGAATATATTGGCTCGAGCACAGAAAAGATGTTGGGTAGAAGTTGCTTCAGGCGTGGCTGGATCCAGGGGGCTCTGTGTGACTGTTTATTCTTCATATGGGGTCTCCCATATGGCAGCTGTTAGGGGCAAGGTGGCCCCTAGAAGCCTCAGCATCACCCCTCTACTTCAATTGTCCAAACATTACTCACTCCATTCTAGCCACTCACTTTTTTCTGTTCCTTAAATAAACCAGGCATACTCTTGCCCTAGGATATCTGCACTATTCCAAGTGCATGGAAATCCCTAACCCCTCCCCTCCATGGCTGTGTATCTCATTCCCTTACCTCCTACAAAGCTTTGCTCAAAGCTACCTTCTGAAGCTGCACCTGACCACCCGATTTAAAATCAGAATCCATCTCCCCAGCATTCCCAGTCCTTACTTTGCACGTCCTCTGCCCCCTCCATAGCATTTACTGCCTTCTAACTTCCTGTATATTTACTATCTCTATTGTCCTCTAGCCCACTAGAATGTCTGTTTTGTTCGCCAATGTTTTTTCACCAGGAACAATGTTTTGTTCACCAAGAACCCAGTAGAGTCGTGTCATATAGTAGTTGCTCAATTTGTTGGATGAATGAATGAAGCAGAAAGAAATTAATTCAGCAACCAGACATAGGAAATACAGCAGTAAACAAACGAAAAGCTCTGCCCCTTGGGACCTTACTTCATTGGGGGGAAGGCAGAGAATAAATGAGATTTTTAGAGAGTACTAAATACATGGAGTTGCAGGTGACAGTAAGTGCTGGGCAGGCAGACACGGCAGATGCCCACAGTCAAGACGAGACCTAGTTCCTGTCGTATGCTGAGAACCTGACAAGGATGGAGATGATTCTTGGTTCCTCTGCTGTTTAAATATTACTCTTTTTGAAAGCGAGACAGGATGAGCGCATTGCTAATGACAGTAATAAAGTGTCTCTCAGATTTGTTTACAGGCTGTTTGCTTTTATGTTCATTCCCTTCCCGATTCGGTTCAGGAGCGGGTGTGGGCAGCCCCCTGCCAGTCCGCATTCCCTTGACATTTCCCACTCACGTGGTGTAATGAAGAAATATGCAAACTGGCTGGGAGCTACTGGTGTTTGGAAGCCCCTCTTGGAGCCGGTTGCTGCGGGGAGGAGAAGAGACCCAAACCAATAAGCAGGTATTGATTTGCATTGGCATTAATGTCTTTTTATATCAACACAAGTATTTTATCAAAACTTGCCTGGGGTGAACATCCATCTTCATATTGACAAGTGGACGATATTACATAGTATGGAGCTCTGCATACAAATTTAGATGCATAATCAATATTTCATCATAAAATTATGATCTGGTTTTGATGTTCTGCAAAAAGAATCTCAAGATGAATAACAAAGTACAATAATAATTTTGAAATGCAAAGATTGTTTTTCCATTTTAATAAAAGTTGGGGGCTTCTGCTGGCCATCCTGTGTGGGCAGCAGGAAAAGACCCGTCTGGCTGGAGGAGGGGTATGGTGGGAGCATTTGCAGACCAGAAGGCTGCCTCGGTTTTGCTGTTTGAGAATCAATTGTGGACACACTCTAGGCCTATTCGTTCATCTACCTGTGGCCCCCATTGCTGGCCCACGTCCGGACGCTCTTTGGTCTCTTCATCACTTCTGTGCCAGCTTCTCTGTATCTTTGGCTCCAGGGGGTGGCAGGTGCCACTCTTGTGCTCCTGGAACCACTTTAACTGCGAAAGCTGAGAACTGGAAGGGACTGGCTTTCTATCCCCCTGGGTGGCCCTCAGGCAGAGATTGAGGAGTGGGATTAAGAGAGCCCAGCTCCCGGGCTTCCCCGGTGGCGCAGTGGTTGAGAGTCCGCCTGTCGCTGCAGGGGACACGGGTTTGTGCCCCGGTCCGGGAAGATCCCACATGCCGCGGAGCGGCTGGGCCCGTGAGCCATGGCTGCTGAGCCTGCATGTCTGGAGCCTGTGCTCCGCATGGGAGAGGCCACATACTGCAAAAAAAAAAAAAAAGAAAGCCCAGCTCCCTAGGTCTAGTTCCCTGGGGGATCAGGTGGAAGCTGCCCTGGGGGCTTTGTTTGATCCTGTTCCTGTTCTCCCCCTGCCCCCACTTCCTGGCCTACTTCTGCTTCCCCCTCGTGAGACCCCCAGGAACATTTCATAATATGACACCTGCACAGGAAGGCTTGTCCACCAGTGTGCTTCTGGGAAGTCTGACCTAACACATACCACCCATTCCAAAACGATTTATTGAGTCTCTACTGTGTTCCAGGCACTGTGGCAGGAGTTAGGGATAGAACTACGAGGGAAGCAGATACAGCCCGCATCTCTGTATCAATTTTGGTGCTTTAGGTGGGCTATAAAAAAAGGAAATCTCACACGGATGGGAAATCAGAGGGCTCCAGCGCCCTCACGGTACAGGAGCACCACGCACCTGGTTCTTCCACCTCTCTGCTCAGCCGGGCGCAGGGCTGGCTTCACCCTCAGGCTGGGAGCATGAGGCTGCAGCACTCCTAGCCGTCCCAGCCAGACATGACAGCATCCAGAGAAAGACGAATGACCATCCCTTCTTTTGGCTTTCTCTTTAAAGCAAGGATGCTTTCCTAGGTCCCTGTCTTCCCTAGCAGAACTACCTTTGTCTCATTGGCCTGAAATGGGTCACATGCTCCCTCTCGGAGCCTGTCCCTGGCAAGGGGGTAGAATTACCCTTGGGCCAGTCAGGTTCACCCTGGGGCCTGGGGGTTAGGATGGTTTCTCCCGGCTTGGGGACGTTTGAGGCCATGGACCACTGAATGCAACAGCGGGGGTTCTGTTAGGAGGCCGAGAGTGTTGATGCTGGGTGGGGACCACTACTCCTCTGTCACTCTGCCCTCTGGGTTCCTTCCCGGCACCTCCCTCTGGCCACCATTCAACACTCACTGTCTATTTATGCGGTTTGGTCTGTCTTCCTTCTACATGGTGACTCTCTGAAGGCAGCAACCTGTTTTGCTCACTGCTCACCTATGAATAGCATAATGTCACACATATAATTTGCTCAATAAATATTTGGTGAATAAGTGAACGGTAATAGTGACCAAACGAGTGTATAAACGATCATCTATGGTTTGAAAAGTAGATGTGAAGTGAAGGTGAGGGGGTTTCCCACCCCCCTCCAGTGGGGCATGCCCAGTGATGATGGCAGGGCAAGGGGGCCACCACTCCCGGATGAAGGAGCCAGGATAAAGCAGGAAGGGAGGGAGCAAGGGCTGAGGCTTTGGGTGAGAAAGGCCTGGGCTCACCTGGGCTCTGACACCAACTTTAGGTGTTACCCCTCCTCTCTGGGCCTCACTACTTTCTCTAGAGGAGTTGGGAGGATTCGATCATTGACCTATTTGTTGAGCACTTCTTATGTGAAGATGCTGGGATGCATGCAGGAAAAGCACAGGGTGTGATTCAGGCGTTTGAGGCGTTTGTGATTCAGCTGTGGGGCTCAGGGCTGGATCCTTAAGCTGAGGTTTGAAGGATGCATAATCGGGCAGCTGGGGGTGGAAATGGGGATGCACCGCAGGCAGAGAGAAAAAAGCAGGTAGAGAGATGCTGGGGTGGGACCTGAGCTTGTTTGAGGAAAACAAGGCTGGCCTGGCATGAACTTGGGGTGGGCAGGGGCGCATGGTAGGAGATGAGGCAGCGAGGTCAGCGGGAGCTGCAGCCAGGAGGTGGCACAGCACAGACTTTGTACTTTATTCCCAGGGTGACAGACATTACGGATGAGGTTCAGAGTGAAGCGAGGGGATGAAGATGGGCAGACTGGGTGAGGGGCTGCTGCAGTCTCCTAGCAGGAGTCGAGGTGGCTTGGATTGGCACAGTGACAGTGGCGAAGGAGAGAAAGGGCCTGACTGGAGAGGTCCTCAGGAGGAGATCTGGTAGCTGGGAGTCCAAGATTCTGCCCTGGTTGGGCGTCAGGGACACCTGTCCTCTCCTGCTTCTTGAGCAGTATAAACCAGGTTCTTGCCACCCAGGAGGGAAGCTTTCTTTCACTCTGTGCCCAGGGAAGGAAGGGGTGAATCAAGCATAAGGCAGCTAAGAAATACTATGTAATCAATCACGCTAGCTTAAATTAAATGCAGTGTCCAAACGTGTTGCCTAGCATTTTTTCCACACCAAGCAGAGGCCAAGGTGGATAACCAGTACATCTATAGTATCGCTATTTGAAGGTGGAGAAAGGCATCCTCATTATTTCTGGTGAATGAGAAGGTTGGAGGGGGGAAAAAATAAGGGAAATGTTCTAGAAAAACTAACACCTTGTCCAAAATGAGTGGTGATGTCACGGAAAGTGCATAGAATTTGGAGTCAGAATCCCAGTCATGCTGTGTGACCCTGGGTGAGTCATTAGCCTCTCTGATTCTTATTTTCCTCACCTATAAGATGGGGATGATAACGGTTGCTTAAGAAGGTGACTGTGGGTATGAAATAAAATAATGTTGGTGAATGTGCTTTGTCAGCTGCAAAGCACTATCTAATGTCAGGATTATCAAGAAAGTATTTTTTAAGCAAAAAGAAAAATCAGTTGGGTGATACTATTGAATTAAGGTTAATTTGGGGGTGTTATGTATTTATGCTTAGGAGATGCATGCCAAAGTATTTAGGAGTGACATGTCAAGTTGTCTAGAACATTCAAATCGTTCAGTAAAACCCAAAATGTTCAGCTCAGTGCATTATCTGTCTATACAAATATCTCCATCTATTTATATCTGTATCTATATATTAAGAGACATAAAGAAAAAGTGGCATAACACTAACCACTGGGGAATCTAGCTGAAGGGTATGAGTATTTATTAAGTTATTCTAAACTTTTCAGTAGATTTGAAAACTTTCAAAGTAAGAAACAGGGAGAAAGTCACAACTGGACTGTGGATCTAAGTATGAAAGGCAGAACAATACCTCAGGAGGTCACTCAAGGCAATATCTCCCTGACCGTGGTCTTCAGTAGGGAAGTGCAGCCACTGCCACACTGTGGCCTGGCAGGGCTGGAGCAGAGGGAAGAAATGCCCCAGCTTCTCTCCCTGATCCCTCCCATCTCTTCCTGGTACCCCCCCCACCCCCGCCCTGTGGTTTGAACCCACTCAGATACCAAGGGCGGAGCCTGGTGATAAAACCCATGGATATCAGCCTCCAAGGGCACAGAGCTGGTAGCAGGGTGGAGAAGGGCAGAGGATGGGTCCAAGGGACAACTGGAGAATGACCATCACCCTCCTTTTGCAGCGACCGGCAGGCAGATACTCCTTTCTCTCAGTCCTCCTAAGGCCAAATGATAGGAAAATGACACCATCCTGAACAACAGCTCAGCTGTAAAGTGGAGTCTCTGCCTGGATCTGGGAAATATTTCCTTTTTTTTTTTTGATTGGAGAATGATGCATGGGGAAAGCCAGTCTCTCCCTCCCTGATTTTGGATTTTATGGTGTGAGGACATGATGCCAGGGACTGCTGCAGCCCTGCTGCCACCACGACGGAGGGAAGGCCAAGAGGATGGTAGAGCAGCCCTTTATAATTCTGCACCTTGAAAAAAAAAATTCTGCACCCAATTCCAATAGGTGTGGGAGGTTTTCCCACACAACCAAACAATTCTCTGACACCAGGTATCCTACAAGTCAACTCAATTCTGACACTATCTACCTGGATGCTGCATCAGACCCCACAGGTTAAGGGCTCCATCCTACAAGACGGCCCTCACACCCCCATTTCAGATGGCAGTTGCAAGCCCCGCTTGTTTCTGACTGGCTGTAGATCAGAGGTTCCAACGCCCCCCTACTTGGGTTCCATTAAGTTGCTGGAGTGGCTCACAGAACTCAGAGAAACAGTTTACTTACTCGATTACAGGTTTGTTATAAAAGGATGTAACTCAGATGGAAGAGGTGCGCGGGACCAGGTGTGGGGAAAGGGCACGGGGCTTCCATGCCCTCTCTGGGAGCACCACTCTCCCCACACCTCCATGTGCTCACTCTTCAAACCCCGTCCTTTCAGGTTTCTATGGAGGCTTCATCACATAGGCACGACTGATGAAATCATTGGCCTTTGGCGATCGCACTCAACGTCCAGCCCCTCTCCCCTCCTAGGAGGTTAGGGATGGGGGCGGGGGTTGGGACTGTGGTTCTCTTGGCAACCAGCCTCCATCCTTAGGATGGAGGTCTAAAAGTCACATAACAAAACATAACAAAACGCCTTTATTGCTCTCATCTCTTGGGAGATTCCAAGAGTTTTAGGAGCTTTGTGCCAGATAAAGGACCAAATCCATGTTTCTTCTTATAAATCACAATATCACACCCTTGCTGAGAGCCCTGGCATCGCTGGACAAGCGAGTCTAACCTGGACCACCTGCTGCCGGCTTCTCGTGTGTGTGTGTGTGTGTGTGTGTGTGTGTGTGTGTGAGCGTTCCCATTACAAAGGCCCTTGGTTGGGTATCTTGTCTCTTTCTCCCACTAGCATCCTAACTGAAGAACAGGTTAACGTGGCCTCCTTAGTCACATTCTCTCCCTGACCTTCTAGAATTTCCACTCCGATGGTAACAAGAAACAAAAAACAATGAAAACTGAGGGAATGGGCAATAAGAAAGAGAAAGGTATTAAGAGGAAATCTACTGTATCAGAGGAGGAAAATGTAGAAATACGCTCTATTGTTTGTCAATACTGTAGACATACAGGGTGCTAAGCTAATGGATTTAGGAGACCATGCTCTGGCCTGCGTGGCAAATACTGTCAGTGCCCAGCCCAGACCTCCCGGATCCCCTCATCCGCTGTGCACCCATCTCCCAGCTTCTGTAGGCTCTTCTCCTACCAGCTCCCACCTGTGACCTTCAGGGGATGCTCCTTGGGCCCTAGAGCTGCACCCCTTCCACAGAGAGCCCAAAGCCTTCCAGGTGGCCTTTAGCCAATGCCCGGCTCCCGTGAAAGTACACAAGCCTCGCACCCTCTGTCCCAAGGCTGGACAAACCCTGAGATGTAATTTGTGCCTAAGCCCCTCTTGTGACCAGGCTGCATCTGGGATTTCGCTTCAATTACACCCTTGTATGGCTTCTTCCCCTTCCCCATGCTGCTCCCCCGCTCTGCTTAGTCCTGGGAGCGCTGTAGGAGATGGAGGTGTGGGGCAGAGGTGTGAGGGGCATGCAAGGCTCTCTGGCATCTTTGTACTTGGGAGCCCTGGCCAGCCTGTGGTCTCTCAGCTGCCCCTGATCTTGGCACACACCTCCCTAACTGCCCCTCCTGTCCTCCTTTAAGGTGGAACTGCCCAGGCCCACTATTGCCCAGCCTCTGATTCTCTCTCAAGTATTTATTTCATTTGCAAGTGGCTTTTCTCACCATAATCTCATTAACGCCAGGAGGGACCTGAAAGCCAGGCATTTATCTGACAGTTATGTCTGTCCTGCTCCCTGCGGTTTCTGCAGGGCAAGAAGCGGTCAGGAAGTCACAGAAAGAAGGGGACATTTGCTCCAATACAGACTTATTGTTTCCTGCCAAAGCCTCTCCCTTCACAAGGAATCCTTGCCTTTTGCTGACCCCGGAACGTGCCAAGACCTTGAGCTTGGCGGAGTCTGCCACCAACGTTACCTCCCCGGTTACCCATTTCGGTCACTAATCTGGGACTACATCAGTGGTTCCCAATCCTGGCTGCACGTTAGTTAGATACCCCCGGGAGCTTTTCTAAATGCATTTACTCCTGGCTGTCCTCCCCGCAGGATCGCGTGGCAGGGGCCTCCGGCGTCAGTCTTTCTCTAGCCCCCAGGTAACCGCAGGGCGCAGCCGGGACCGAGAACTGCTGCTTTGCAGGAAGCAGCGTGTTCTTGCGGAGCCACCCCTAGGGGGCGGCCTTCTCCTCGCTTGGGCTGGTTGGCCACCTTCGTTCTGGATGAGACGGCTGGATGCTCGTGGCTTCTTTCCTGCCGTTCTCTTAGGTCATCCTTCTACTTTGTAACATCTCTCTTTCTTTGAATGTTCAAGTATAGGGCTTATCTGAAGCTGTGAGCATTTCTAAAGATCACCAACTGTCGGCAACTGTAAGATCCGAGGAGGCAGAGTCTGAGGACGGGTATGCGGAGACGGGTGTTCTTCCCGGTGTCAGGCGTCAACTGCTTTGACGGAAACTTGTGTCTTTTTGGTGAGCAGAGGAGCAGAGAGCGTGTTACAGGAAGGAGGGCCTAACAGGGAGGGTTAGACGCTCTGCTTACAGACTTTCTTAGAACATGCTGCCTTATCGGATCACAAAGACTGCTTTTTAAAAAACTCACAGTTTACCGCTTAGACATCAGACAGGAATATTTTACCAAGGCATCAGAAGTGCCACTCTGAACAACAATTTAGCCCTTTAAGAATCATTTTCACTTGCCTGTTCTTTTCACCTATATTCAAGGGGGAAAAAAGCAAAGCTTGATCTTCAGCTGAATGACATAAACCTCCATTAATTACCTAGAAAGATTTGCTTTCTCTCCCCTCCAGTCTAAACACTTTAATGCCCTCTATCAAAGGCACAGGTAGTCTGAGGGAGAGAGTTTCGGATCACCTTCACCACCACACTTCAGGAAATTCTGACATTTTAAAATAATTTTAGAGGACATGTTAATTCCTTCCCTTTGATGGTTACCCTGTGGATTCTCATATTTTCCTTTCTCTCATGTCTGCCAGTTAAGAAAGACACTATTCTTTCTTTGATGAACGATGTTATATCCAATTCCTGGCTTATATAGAAAAATAGAATCATTTATTTGGCCCTATGTAGGAAAAAATAATCACTTAACAGATGGTGTCTGCCAATTTTCATCCGTTTTTTGTGGGAGGGAGTGAATACATGCAACGTTTAGCTATTGTACAACACCAGGTCATCTAGCCACCTGACCCCCACAAACATTTCTTTCTGAGTTGGAGTTATGCACCAAAGAGAAATACTGCCATTTTCCAGTGCAGACCTACCAGCTGTTACTATGGCCCTCGTCCCATTGCCTGTTCTACGAGACCAGTGGGTTTCAACTCTGGCTGCCCAGCACTTGGGGCTTAAAAATATATGGATGTGTAAGCCCCTGGCCATAGAATCAGAGATTCTGATTCAGTTGGTCTGGGAGGGGGCCCAGGCCTCAGCATATATAGTGGACCCCCAGGTGATTGTAGCATGCAGGTGGGTTTAGAGCCACCAGTGTTGACTGTCAGCTCTTCCTGGTAGCAACACTGCCTTCTTCACCTGGTACCCCAGCACCTGCCGTGGAGTCTGGAACATGATAAACATTCACGAGTCTGCTACGAATTATATCCCCAATGGAAGTTGGAATCCTGATACTGACATCACATGACAATATCACCCTCTTTTGATGTATTTCCCAGATGCTATACACTAAGCAAGAAGTCTTAGGATCATCGATTCTAAAGAAGCAGGATCGCTGTCATACTAATGTGCCATGGTTCACTCTGGGCCCACATTCCATTACTTGCAAACACTCAAAGACAATGACATAGCATTTAGCCTGTAAAAATGAGTCAATATATTGAAAAGAAATATTAAGTTATTTAAAAAGGCACAGCAATAGATCCTAGACATATGAGGCAAAATAGCACAAGTAGCAGCAGTACCTAATTACTCTCATTTGCCCCAAACTGTACAGAACGCTGCTCAGAATAAACACCCATTTCTTCCACGTGCCTTTCAGGCAAAATTTGTGAGACGGCTACCTGAATTCCACAGCAGAAGCTGAGTTGTCAATTTGGGGCCTTATTTTGGCTGGTTAGCTGACTGACTGATTGAGTCCCATGTTCCTTCATTTGTCTCAGGCCTTTGAGCCTCTTCTTGATGCCGGGCACTGCTCTAAGCACTGGGAAACAGGGAAGAACTCAGGCGATGTACGCCTGATCTCATAGAGCTTATATTCAATTGCGGGAACTAGACAGGATAGAAGCAAGTAACAGCATGCAGTTCCGATAACAAGTGCCCTGATGAAAACAAAGCAGGAGGATCTAATAGTGAGGAACCAGGGATCGACTTCTGCCTGGTGGCCAGGGAGGGCTTCTGTGAGAGGCGACTGGCGAGGTGAGGTCTGAGATTCAGAGGGCAGACTGTACTGGGCAGGGAGACAGCAAATGCATAAGCAGGAAGGAGCTGGCAGCTTGAGCAGTAGAAAGGCCAGGGGCTGGAGCTTAGCAAGTGAGGGAAGGGTGGTACAAAATGTGAGGCCTGATCACGTAGGGCTTTGCGCACCATGGTAAGGAGTTTGGGTGGATGCAATTAAAATGGTCGATGATATCAGTTTTCACTGTAACAGGATCGCCACCACAGAAGGGGGCTACAGTGGGAAGGTTTGATCGTGTGAGTTTTGTAGCTCTGGGGAAGCCCTTCCACTGGGTCAAGCCAATAGAAATAATTCCAAGAATTTTCTTTTCTTCTTGAGTGTTAGGATGGGAGTTGGGGTGTTGGGCCAATTCATCTGTTCAAATATCACTTCCCCAAAGAGACCTGTCCTCACTACCACCCATCACTTTCAATGCCCTTCTCTTATTCCGGTGGTCTCTACAGGTCTGACCACTACTGATATTATATATCTACTTGCTCATTTCACTCTTCTCCCTCCCTACCAGAATATAAGCCCCTGAGGTCACGGACTTCATATATTTTGTTTTCTGCTGTATTCCCAACACTCAGCACAATTCCCGGCACAACAAACACTTGGAGAACGAATATCTTGTAATAAATGCCATTGGATTTTGCTGCCTTTATTTGGGCACAAGGGATTTGGGCGAGTCCTAGCGTTCTCGGGCTTCTATTTCCTAAGCACATTCGTGTCCCTTCTAATGTTTCTGCTTTAATCACTTTAAATGTACTGACAAGCACAACTGACCAATTAATAGCACTTACGCTCTTGTTACATCATTTGTAATCCACGATGCTCTTTCTATTTGTAATAGCCTTTCAATTTTTCATGACTCAAAATGGAGGACGTACATAATGAATACAGATAGCAAATTGATGAAATGTAATGTATACTCTGCTGCTTGCTGGGTGTACGCCTGTTAGTAATGACAGGAATCCAGCAAATTCTCATCAAAACACCGATGACACACAACCTTTAATGCAAGATGTTGGAGCACTAGGGGTCCTAAATTTTCCTAATTACTGAGCAACCACAGACATTAATTTCCCAGACGGCAACCTCTGTAAATAAGAACATCAGCGTGGTGGCTTTGTCCAAGTTCTTTCTGCCTCTGAGCACAAAACCCATCACGCAACCCATTTTTACTCCACCAGACTATTTGTGTTGTGTTTCAGAAAAACAGATACACTTGAGAGATCGCCTTATGAGCAAAGTATAAAGGACACCACTTGCGCAAAATCAAATTTATTGTCTACTGAGGGATTGCGTGTTTTCTGGAATGCTAATCTACTGTGATATGGATTTCACATAGCTTCAGCTGGTGGGCTAAGCATTAAAGCATCACAAAGGTGATAAAGCAAAACAAGAAAGTAGATAGGGATCAGAGTCTGAAATGGAAACTATGGTAAAGGAGATGTTTTTAAGAGATCCACCTGGCTAAACGTGCAGTCTTGGTCTCAGACCGCCAAAGGATGAGCTGGTTTGCGATGAGAGGCCATGTGGACCAATCTTTTCTTTCCCATTAGATAGAAAACCTTCTGGGAAGCAGGTGTTTTCTTTGATACACTGGTGGGTACGGTGACTGGTTTAGCTAGATTGGTACTGGGAAAACAGTAAAGCACTCGTCTGATAGGTCTGTAGAGAGAGTGGATGAAATGGATAGGAGCGTTTGTGGAGGCCCACTTACGCTTAGCAGCCAGCATTCACAGCACGCTAGATGCTAGAAGCCCGACCACTGCTACTAACATCTCCCTCCTCCAGTATAAATTGGCCGTGCTGCAGAAGGAAAGTTGAGTGAGTGAATGGCTGGCTACGGTCCTTGCCCACCTCCCCAACAGTCTAAGCCTTGACAGGTCTGCACCCCTGATGAGCTGAGCTCTGAGTGGGTAGAATTCCAAACCCAGGGGAAGCAGTGGTCTGCCAAAGTGTGCCCAGCCAACTTAGGGCCCAACTTTAAGCCTAAACCAGGCTTAGCAGATTCCCTTCTGCATTTTAAGTGTATGAACTATCTTAGGTTGGAAACCCCAGAAAAGACCCAGAGCCAAGGATGTGAGAACCAAGTGGTTTCTTGGGAAGTAGAGGGAGCCTGGGAAGGTGAAGGGAGAGGGGAGACAAGGAAGGGAAGGTGGTTGGACAAGAAGGGGGGCATTACTAAGTCAGCTACCATGGTGGGTGACTGTAGTTGAACCTCAGAGGGAAACTGGAAAACTGTGCAAAACACATGCCTTGGAATTAGCTTGGTCAAGGGGGCGAGGCAGCTGGGATATTTATCCCCATATACTCCACAGCCATTGCTTAAGGATGCCTCCAGGGAGATGTTAATTCCCAGGTACTTTCAGCTTTCCATGCTATGGACAAAGTGGGTTCCAGTAGCTGAAGGGCAGCCTGTCTGACAAAGACGCAGCAAATATGGGTGGGGCACCTGCAGGGCCATCTTGAAAAGCCACCCCAAGGGCTAAGGATTCCCTCTGGTAGATACAAAACCCACACCTACCCCAAACTTCTGAAGCTTCACTCTTACTCATGATGAAAATGTCTGATAGACTTGCGCCAGGCATTGAGTACACTGTTGAATGTGATTTGAAAGGGGGATGAAACTAACAGACTCTCCTTGCTGAATTTTCCACTCTATGGAGATAGCAAGACAGATTTCTTGCTAAAATTTAGGAAATACACATGCCCTCCTCCCCCACTGTCATATGTCTATGTGAGAGAATAAAGAATTCACAACTAGTTCTAAAAAAAGGCCAAACTCAGAAGAGAAATACATTCACAGACCACAGAGTAAGAGACAGTGCTAAGGGAGAGGAGGACAGAGGGGAATGAAGAGTTCATTTGTTATAATTTGAAAAAAAAATTTTCTTTGGCACCTTTATACATTTCCCCCAGATAAAGCCTGAGGTAATATATCTGTGCTGGAACATTTTGATTGTCATACTGGATCTGGTTATCAGGACCTCATTTTGTACTGGAATTTATCTTTTAAAGCCAAAGAATTCCTCAGCATCTCCACTTCTTTTGATATCTTAGTTGTGAAAATCCTTTCTTAATACATAATAATAAAAATCACAATAATTAGCATTTATTTAGCACTTATTACCTGTGAATTGTTTTTTATGTATTAACTCATTAAATACTCACAACAAACATATGGTTAACTTTTATTTCCCCCTATTTTACACAGAAAGAAACTGAGGCTCAGAGAGGTTAAGTGACTAGCCCAAGATCACTCAGCAAGTGGAGCTAGGATTTGAAACCAGGTTTTCTAACTCCAGAACCCACATCTCTGCATTATCTTTCTTCCATGTGCCCTATTTACTTACCTTAATAACCAAACATTTTGATAAACATAAATCCTGTCCTAGTTGCTTATAGCCCAAGGACGTGATGGTTTTGACATTTTACTCCATGGTAAGTACAATATCTTCACATGAAATATCCTAGAACAAAGTCCATTCAAAGAGGAGAGAAGTTTTAGCTTCCCAAGGGCCACTTTTGGTTTCTCCAGCAGCATACCCAGGTCACTGTACTAGCAAAACCTTTTTAGTTTTATCTCACACAAAAAACACTGCTCTCTAAATCTACAGAGACCGTGTGAGATGCAGGAAATCAACTTTATTCGCCTCTCTTGGCTCCCAAGTGAGACCATTCAACTCCTCGTCTCCATACTGAGTAAAAATATGAAACATGCAAATGGCATTGCTTTCTTATTGGCTTTTATTGGCACTTACTAAATAAAAGAAGGATATTGTGTGATTATAGATGGAACAATTGCTTAGATTCACATTTATTATAGTGTGATCCTGACTCTAAAAAAGAATTGACATTTTTTCTGGTGCGGCTTATAAACGCAGAGGCAGAGAGGCCTCTCATTCTTCCAAACATCCTTCAGGAGGAGATGAGAGGGAAAAAGCTCATGCCTGACAGTGTTAAAAGCTTATGGTTTGCTTTTCCACGGTATTTCTATTACAGTGTAAGTGTGTAGACGGCATAAGCACATATGCACATAAATGCTATTTGCTAAATTTAAAAGAAAGATGGTTTTCCCACTTCTAACACTTACGAATTTATAAAAGATAATGCTTTAAGAGCCAGCAAAATCAACTACTACACACACATAAAAGACCCTCTTATTTCTCGAAATATTTAGAGAATTAGTCTAGACAAGGACCACAGCAGGATCTACCAAAGTTAGATTGGATGAAATGGTAAGCACACCTAAGGAACAGTTAACGTATGCAAGAGTGGATGTGGACGTGGGGTGTGTGCGTGTGTGTGTGTATCTATACACACACACAAGGGAATAAATACTTTTAGGCAAAACCATTCAAGAATTTTAACATTCTGTCGTGACTTATTCTTTCCATGTGTTCGTGTTTAGTGATAACAGGAGATTTGGAAGTGTTGGACCCAATCAGTCAGCAGGATTTGTTTAGGGATTGTGACCGGTCACAATGTGACTATTTAATCTACACGTCTTCTGACCCTCATAATAAGTAACTGCTCTTTTTTATTTTTTAATATTTTCAACACTTTTATTGAGATATAATTCATATATCATACACTTCAACCATTTCAAGTATATAATTCAGTGGTTTTTAGTATATCCATGGAGTTGGGCAATCATCACCATAATTAATTTTAGGACATTTTCATCACTCCAAAAAGAAATCCTATACACATTCGCGGTTATCTCCCCATCCCTCCCTACTCCCCTTGCCCTAGGCAACCACTAATTTGCTTTTATCTCTGTGGATTTGCCTATTCTGGACATTTCATATAATTAGAATCATATAAAAGATGGCCTTTATGAACTTTCATCAAAAAAAACCACAACACATTATGCTCAGTAAGTAACTGCTCTTGCACGGGGCTGCTGTGTGATGAAGGGCAGCCTGCTCTCTAGCCAGGCACCCCCAGCGCCTTTGCTCTTAACGCATGACAACAGCGACCGCCCCTGTGTGGGCAGGCAGTCAAAGGTATGCACAGTGTGGCTTGAGATGCCCTTGTCAGGTCTCCTGATGTTGAACGGGACTGGGCAGCATTGACAACAGCTCTAATTAGGCGATTTGGATTTTAGACTCATCTTTGTTTCTGTAAACTCCTGTGAGTCTCCCTCCCTTGCCTCAAATATCCAGCCAGAAACAAATATAAGAATATGACATTGTGCACAGAAGTCCCCAGAGATGGCATTATATGGACTGAGACCATGGAATAAAAAATATAAGTCAATATAAATTTCAAAAAGCCATTAGTTGAAGTCATATATTTACAAAATAAAGTCAAGCATTTACTGTTGCTTTAGCTTTCTCGACAGCTTCTTGGTAATCTGGGCATAAGATGCTAGGACAATAATGACGTGGGCAGATGATGCTAAATAATAAAACAATATTAAGTGTTATTAAATTAAATAAGTACTAAAATAATATATCTTATATCATTATATAAATAATATAAATATAATATAAATGTAAGTTACAAATTAAATAATGCAACAGCTAAGTAACTTAAAAATGGAAAAGGAATGATAAATCAAAAGTATCTCTGTAAGGGCTTCCCTGGTGGCGCAGTGGTTGAGAGTCCGCCTGCCGATGCAAGGGACACTGGTTCGTGCCCCGGTCCGGGAAGATCCCACGTGCCCCGGAGCGGCTGAGCCTGTGAGCCATGGCCGCTGAGCCTGCGCGTCCGGAGCCTGTGCTCCGCAACGGGAGAGGCCATAACAGTGAGAGGCCTGCGTACCGCAAAAAACAAAACAAAACAAGTATCTCTGTAACAACTAGAGATAATTCTGCAAGCCTTAGATAGCTGTGAAATTGGAACACTATAGAAAATAAAGATGTTAAATTAGGAAGGAATTCAACGAGGTTGGAAAACATATTTATTGTGTTAAAGTGGTCCAGTAGCTACATAACAAAGGTGAGAGTACATACTGAATTTTATGATGGAAAATTCCTAGTATCAACTTGTTGATGAGAGGCGGGCAGTTCAGAGGCAGAATTTAAAGTAGAATTGAGGAAAACTGAAGGTTGCTACTAAAGGAAAGATGAAGGTGTCAAGGAAAAGTCCTGCTAAACATGACCCAATGAAACAGGCAGGGGGACAGGAATCATTGCTGCATAAAAGATCTAGAAAAGGAAATCAGGAAAGGTTCTTTTTCCCTCAATATTCAACTGATTTCCGAAAATGCAGCCTGTTGAAGTAGGAAATATTTTGATAAAACAGAGAGTAGAATTTTTACTTCTTGGGAAAGGCAGATTAGATAAAATGCTGAAAGATGGAGTAAACCTTTATCTTTATTTTATTCTATTTCACTTCATTTTATCTTATTTTAAATTTATGAATGCTTATATAGTACTTACCATATATCAGGCACCATTTAAAGTACTCCATAAGCAATAACTAGTTTAATCTTCAAAACAACCTGAGAAAATATTCTTGTTATTCCATTTTACAGATGAGAAAACTGAGGCTTGGAGGAGTTGAGTGCCCAAGGTCACACCGTTAGTAAGAGGTGAGGCTGTACACCGGCAATCAGGCCCCACAGTATATGAGACCACTATGCTTTGATGCTTTTATAAGCCAAGGAATTGGTAAGTGATGTATTTTGATTAACTCACTCAATTTTCTCAGCTTCTAAATCTTTGAAAGATTTCATGAATATATGATACAGCTCCACATGCTAGATAAAGAAAAAATTGAGGAACTTTGGCCTTATAATATGTCCATTTGTCTTTTTAATTATACGTTGAACCTGAAGGATCCTTTGAAGGATTAAATTGATATTACAAAAAAACAAAACAAGAGACTAGATGAATTGGAAAGATATATTTTTCTGTTATTCCACAATAATTTTCACAGTGAGATCAGATTAGAAAACGACCAGGTAAATGGCCATGAATAAAATTCTCCCAAGTGTGCAGACACATTCTACCAGAACACTGTGTGACAGCATTTTTAAGAAGTGTTTCCTACCACCAAGGTGCTAATGTTAACAGCTCCAAAAAACCTGCAGCCTAAAAGAATAATGTCTTGAAGGGTAAACTGCATTTCCCTATAAAGGTCTTAACTATAAGCACCCTTACCTTCAGCTTTGACTCCTTATATTTGCAACCTTACCAATAAGAATGTCATCCTCTCACTCATTCATTCATCAAACATTTATAGGGCTCCAATTGAGATAATCCCAAAACGAGTGAGACACAGTCTCTACTCCTTAAGAAATTAATTTAGAGATTATGAATTTAAATAAATAATTACAAGGCCATGAGCTCCTGTTAACAGAGATTCCAATACCACAAGAAGCAGCATCTTTTTAAAAATGTGCAATGTGCTTCTGGGTCAATATGGTGGTATGAGGACATGCATTATTTCCTCCCATGACTAAAACCCCACGAATGAGAGTAAATGCCAAATTCCCACTTCTGGCCAAAATGGAGTAACAGGGACTTGACTTACCCTCACATCTAAAGCAACCAAAAAATGGACAAAATATATGAAACAGCAGGATGCGAGACACTGGACCTCAGTCAACAAAAACAGTGGTCTTTGGGAACTCCCTGGTGGTCCAGTGGTGTAGGACTCCGTGCTTCCACCGCAGGAGGCATGGGTTCAGTCCCTGGTCAGGGAAGTAAGATTCCGCATGCCACGCGGTGTGGTCAGAAAAAAAGCAAAAAACAAAACCAAAAAACAAACAAACAAAAAAACCAGTGGTCCTTGAGATAAGGGAAACAAATGAGGTAAGCCCAAAGCCAAATGATACATGAGGGAGGCTCCAGGCCATGGCACGAAGAGGACAACCCAGGTGGAGCCTGGTGGACTCCTGGAGTTGAGTGGCTTAAGCTGAGTGCTGGAGGACATGTAGACAGCTAGAGTTTACAGAGAAGAGTCCTGGAGAGGAGTGAGCTGTACAGCGAGAGAACTTCAGAGACTGGAAGATGGTCCTCCTTGAGCATTCAGCTGAGGACTGAAAAGTGCATGCTGGGGAGGAAACTACCCAAGGCCAGGTAAAAAAGCATTAAAAAAGGACTAGAGAACAGTGCTGCTTGATCACACAGACTTGGGAAAAGTCCCTATTCCAAAGCAGATTGGAAACCTCAAGCTTTACTGGGCTGTGTGTACACACACAGAACAGTTTGCCTCAATTGTGGGGAATAATTACCCCCAAACCAAATATTTCTTTGGTCCTACCAAACACATCTTTAAAGCAAACTATAACATCTAAGATAAGAACCACATTGGATAGAATTAATGGTAGATTAGACCTTGCAGAAGAAAAGATTATTGAACTTGAAGACATGGCAATAGACAGCATTCAGAACAAAAGACCAGGAGAAGGAGAATTTTATAAAATGAGCAGAGCATCAGTGAGCTGTGGGATAACTTCAAGCAGCCGAATACATAGGAAATTGGAGTTCCTGAAATGCAGGAGAGAGAGGGCAGGACAGAAATAAATTTGAAGAACTAATGGGTAAAAATTTTCAAATTTGATAAAAAACAATAAGACCACAGATCCACGAAGCTCAATGAGTCCCAAGCAAAAGAAACATGAAGAAAATGACAGCAAAGTACATCATAATTAACTTGCTCAAAACCAGTGATGAGAAGAAAATCTTAAAAGCAGCTTCAGACAAACAGACATATCACATAGAGAGGATCAAAGTAAGATTACTGCAGCTCTCTAGATGGAAATAATGCCTTCAAGAAGATAGTGGAGTCACATTTTTTAACTACTGAAGGAAAAGAACTGTCAACCTAGAATTCTATATTTAGCAAAACTATCTTTTAAAAATGAAAGAGAAAGCAGAGGAGCTGAATGGGCTGGGCACGTGCAGCCCAGCGGCCTGAGTCCAAGCACACAGGTGTGGCCTCTAGAGGTGGAGAATGGAGAACAGGGCCCAGCCATGCACCTCTTCCCCTGCAGAGATCTCTCTAACACCCATGCTGTGACCCCTATAGCTGACTGGCACTGGGAGACAGAACCAACTACTGCAATATGTTAAGTAGCCTGGTGCCTGCTCAGAGCAGTAACAAAGCCAAGGATTTAACATGAAAAATGGCAATTAGACTGGCATACTTTGTGCCCTTACACATGAAAATTCTCATATTTAATACCCCACTCTTCACCACGTAAAGCGGTTTCCAAAATATGTCCAGACCTTCTTCTTCAAGTGAGTATTCGTGAACAAATAATACTAACAGTAGGTATTACTTCTGTCTGTTTAGTACATACTCTGTTTAAAGCCGTTACATATCATTTAATCCTCATAAGAACTCTATGAAGTGGATTCTATTATTGTCCCCATTTTATATGTGGCAATACTGAGGCACAAATTAAGCTACTTGCCCAAAAGTTCAAAGTTTTTAAGTGGCAAGGTCAGGATTTGAACCCAGAGTTATATAACAGTTATACTATAAAACTACTATGTATATTGCTTCACTAAGTTTTTAAAAAATTAATTGACTTTTAAAATTAGTTTTAGGTTTACAGAAAAATTGAGTAAGGTACAGAGAGTTCCCATACACCCTGTCACTCCTTATACCAGTTTACTCTATTATTCGTTTGGTATACTTGTTACAATTGATGAACCATTATTGATACATTATTATTAACTAAAGTCCACAGTATGCATTCGAGTTCACTCTTTGTGTTGTACATTCTATGGGTTTTGACAAATGTATAATGACATGTGTCCACTGTTAGAGTATCACACAGAATAGTTTCACTGCCCTAAAAATACTCTGTGTTCTGCCTATTCATTCCTCCCTCCCTGCTAACGCTTGGCAACCACTGATCTTTTTATTGCCTCCATAGCTTTGCCTTTTCCAGAATTTTATATAGTTGTAATCACACAATATGTAACCCTTTCAGATTGGTTTCTTTCACTTAGTAGTATGCATTTAAGGTTCCTCCATGTCTTTTTGTGGTTTGATAGCTCATTTCTTTTTATTACTGAATAATATTCCATTGTATGAATGTACCACAGTCTGTCTATTCACTACTGAAAGACATGTTGGTTGCCCCACGTTTTAGCAATTATGAGTAAAGCTGCTAAAACATTCACATGCAGGGTTTTGTGTGTATATAGTTTTCAACTCATTTGGACACCTCATTCAGTTTTACAGCAAGAAAATCTGACATTATAATTTCTTTAAAAAAGGTAAATAAAGACTTTTTCAGACATACAAAAGCTAAAATAATTCATCACCAGCAGACTGCACTGAAAGAAATATTAAAGAAAATCCTTTAAGCAGAAGGAAATGATATCAGATGGAAATCAGAATCTACACAAATGAATGAAGAACACTGAAATGGGTACACAAATAAATTTTGCTCCTAATTAAAACCTCTTTAAAAGATAACTGTTGTAACAAAAATAATAACATAATGGGGGATTTGTAACATCTGTAGAGGTTAAATGTATGGCAATAGTGGCAAAAAAAAAGGTTGAAGGGGGAGAAACAGAAATATACTATTGCAAGATTGTTATACTATATGTGAAATAGCATAAAATCACTTGAAGGCAGACTGGTAAACTACACACACACACATGCTCTGAAGTACTAACTATAATAACAAAGAGTTATAGCTGATAAGCCAATAAACGACACAAAATGGAATTGTAGAAAATATTCAAGTAATCCAAAATAAAGCAAGAAAAGAGAAAAAAGGAACAAAGAGAGGATGGCACAAACAGAAAACAAATAGCACTTAAGCCTTATCACATTAAATATACATGGCCTAATGCCATAATTAAAAGGCAGAGACTGAATAAAAAAAGAAAGACCCAACTATATGTTGTCTATAAGTAACACACCCCAAATATAATGGCAGGAATAAGTTAAAAGTTTGAAGGTTTAAAAAAAATACCATGCTAACACCAATCAAAAGAGAGCTATATTAATGTCAAACAAAGGAGAATTCAGAGCAATGACTATTACCTGGGATGAAGAATGTCCTTTCCTAATGATAAGGGGATCAATCATCAAAAGGACATAACAATCATAAGTTATAAATGTTTATGTACCTAGTAACAGAGCTTCAAAATACAAGAAACAAAAACTGGAATAATTACAAGAAGATACATATAGACTACTCCACAAACATAGTAAGGTATTTTGATACTCCTGTCTTGATATATAGACCAAATAGACAGAAAAATCAATAAGGAAATAGAATATTTAACCAACACTATCAAACAACTTATCTAATTGATATTATAGAACATTTTACTCAACAATAGCAGAATGAACATTCTTTTCATGAGCACACGGACATTTACAAGGATAGACCATATTGTAGGCTATAAAAGAAGCCTCAGTAAATTAGAAAGGATTCCAGTCACACAAAGTATATTCTCTGATCATAATGGAATTAAATAAAAAATCAACAACAGAAAGATCTCTAGAAAATACTCAAATATTTGGAAACAAAATATTTGGAAACAAAATTGTTTCCAAAATATTTGGAAACAAAATATTTCAGTAACTCATCGGCCAAGGATGAATTCAGAAATGAATTTAGAAAGTATTTTTTAACTGAATGAAAATCAAAATAGCAACATATCATAATTTGAGATGCCACTAAAGAAGTACACAGGGGGAAATTTATAGTACACAGCTGCCTGTGCTAGAAAGGAATAAAAATCTCAGCTTCCTACTTAAAAAACTTAAAAAGAAAGAGCAAGTTAAACTTTAAGTATGTAGAAGGAAGGAAATAATAAAGATAAGAACAGAAGACAATGACATAAAAAAAGAAAAACAGGGGCTTCCCTGGTGGCGCAGTGGTTGAGAGTCCGCCTGCCGATGCAGGGGACACGGGTTTGTGCCCCGGTCTGGGAGGATCCCACATGCCGCGGAACGGCTGGGCCCGTGAGCCATGGCCACTGAGCCTGCGCGTCTGGAGCCTGTGCTCCACAACGGGAGAGTCCACAACAGTGAGAGGCCCGCCAACCGGGAAAAAAAAAAAAAAAAAAAAACAATAGGAAAAAAACCCAATGAGACCAAAAGCTGGTTCTTTAAAAATATCAATAAAATTGATTAACCTGTAGCCAGTCTTTTCAGGAAAAAAAAAAAAAAAAAAGAACAAGAAGACGGAATTTCCGATAATAGATCTGAGAGGAGTGACATCACTATATACTCTACAGATGCTAAAAAGATAATAAGGGGGGATATTGTGAAGAACTTTATGCCAACGAATCTGACAAGTTAGATGAAATGGACAAATTCCCTTAAAGACACAAATTATCAAAACACACTCAAGAAGAAATGGACAATCTAACAGTCCTGTATCTATTAAAGAATTTTTAAATAAAAAAGTCTTCCCATGAAGAAAACTCCAGGCCATATGGCTTCTTCACTGGTTAATTATATAAACTATTAAGGAAGAAATCATATCAACTCTACACAACTCTTCCAGGAAATTGGAAAGAGTTGGGGAATATTTTCCAATTTATTCTATGAGATCAGCATTGCCCCAATACCAAAACTAGACAAAGACTTTACAAGCAAAGAAAACAGAACAACATCCTTCACAAATGTAGAAAAATTCTAAACAAAATTTTAGCAAATTAAAGCAATAACATATAAAAAGTATAATACATCATGACAAAGTAGAGTTTATCCCAGGAATCCGAAGTTGTTTAACATTCAAAAGTTGATCAATATAATTCACTATGTTAACAAGCTGTAAAGAAAAAAAAATACTGTCATCTTAATAGATACAGAAAAGGCTTTGACAAAATCTAACATACATTTCTGATAAAAGCTCTCAATAAAGTAGGAATTAAAGGGAATTTCCCCAATATGATAAAGGGCATCTACAAAAAATATACGCTAACATCATACTTAACACTAACAGAGTGAATGGTTCCCCCTAAGATCAGAAACAAGACAAAGATGTCCACTCTCACTTCTGTTCAATAGCACGCCAGGGTTTCTAGCCAATAGAATAAGTAAAAGAAATAAAAGTCTAGATTGGAAAGAAGAACTAAAACTGTCTTTATTTATAGATAACATGATTGTCAATGTAGAGAATCCAATATAATGTACAAAAATGCTTCTGTAACTAATAAGTGAGTTTAACAAGGTTGCAAGATCACTATGCAAATGTCAATTTTATTTGTATAAGTTAACAATGAATCATCAGAAATTGAAATTTAAAAAAATTTATAACACCATTAAAAGATGAAATACTGAGAAATTACTGAAGATAAGTGAACTGACATCTTTACAAAAATCTGAAACACTTAGGTGTAAAATCTTGTACATCATTTTGAAATGTCAGAACCATAAAAATAATGAGAGGATCCTAAAAGTTTCCACAGGGCATAAACCGATCACCCATAAAGGACTGAAAATCACACTGCCATTAGACTTCTCAACAGTCAAAACATCATGAAGCAAGAGGAAAAGGGAAGTGGTGATGGCGTTAATTAATTTCTCATCTAACACAGCAAGAAACTATGGTAAATTACCAGATTAATGTATGAGCATATTACATAGAAATGTGGAGCTTTCCACCAGAAGGCCTAATAAATAGAATGGGTTAAAATCGGCTGCCTCGGGGAGTATGCTTGGAGGAAGAGGATGGTGGGATAGAAAATAAATGCAATCATTTAAAAGTCTTATTTGTATTACTTAATTTTTTAAACCACATGCATGATTTCAAAATACTACTTTAAAAATACGATGGGTACATGTTGACATCAGAGCCCAAAGCAAGTTAAGTGGAGCAAGTTAAGTGGATTCTAGAGTAACATGGCTGCACTTTTCAAAATATGGCCATTATATCCTATGGTACGGCCAGTAGGCAGTTGTTTTCTTCCTAAAATATGCATGGATTCCACTGTATGTAGTTCTTCTCTCCCTCTCTGTCTCTTTCTCCCCCCATCCCCCTCTCATGCTCCCTTGACAAACAGCCTTTCTGGATGGAACAGTGCTTCCATATGAAGCCAACTGATCTAGGACTAAGCTAAATCCACTAGAGTATATGATCTGGATACACAGAGCAGTGACCTCACACCCAAGCTCTGTACATCAGTCAACTCATCCCGAGATGATGCGTTCAATCAAATGCACTCTAAGGGGAGACGGGACAAAGGCAGTTGTTTTGGAGGAACAGACAACTTGACCTCAGAATTACTAGGGAAGTAGGTGGTGGAGAATGTCATACACTCTCTCCCAAACTAAAGAAATTTATTCCGTTTTCAATTCTCTCTTAATTCTATTAAGAAAATCTTAGTTTGTACTGTTATGTATTTAACACCTTTCTCTCTGTAATAGTTACTAAATCTCCCTTTTAATTGAGAGATAGCAGACCTCAGCCTCAGAATATTTCACTACTACAAAATTATTGTTTGTATTTATTTCCATGGTTACTGTCTATCTTATATATGACAAGTGAAACATTTGTGGTAGGGACAAAGTTTAAATTTATCCTTTTAAAAAAACTTATTTACAATTAAAAATTAGGTGACTGAAGAAGAATGTTAAGTAAATAATAGCACAGGAGGAAAGTTATGGCAATCTTTGAAAAGGTGTTTTCCAAATCACTGAGGTTTGGGGAACTCCAGTCTATCAAAGCTCTGTCCTGGTTTACCTTCTGAATATGGCTACTTGCGGGACAGAGAAACAGGAAGGGAAGAATGGTCTCATTTAGGCTGAACATGGACAGCAATTTCTGGGTGAAAAACTCTGAATTTGCTCATGCTTTTTTAATAATCTCCCAATTAAATGCAGCTGTTGTGACATATATCCCAATTTGAAGTGTACAATAAAACCTAGAATATGGCCTTGGGAGTTGTGGGCCCATAGTTTCTGAAAAGTGGATGGCAGGTAAACTGCTGAGCTGGGTTTTTTTTTCCCTTTCCAATTATACTTAAAAAAAAAAAAAACTCCCATATATGATTGCACTTACTAGCTCCACATACATGTTCCCTCAAACTTCAAGCCCTCAACCCAGATAAACACGTGGAAGAGAAGTTTCACATCAAAGCTAAGTGGCTGCAAATGGATTTTAGTACCAGTCACAATTCTTTCCCCCATGAGCCTCTCCTACAGCTGTGGATGGTAGATGGCAGCAAGGTCACCATGGAAGTCTCAGCTCTAAACCTCATCTGAATATGATTATTTGTAAATGTAACCAGCATACAATAAGCTCAGGATGATAATCACTGCATGTTTACAAAGAAGTCTGAGGAAAAGAAAAATAAGATTGAGAAAAATAAGTTACAAAAACAATGGTGACAAAAAGATATTATAAACAAATTGAAACACAGGCCATATTCTGGGAGACTGCAACATGTCTAACAGATAAAAGATTACAATAGAGTATCTATATGGCTTATATATATGTGTGTACACACACATATACACACATAAAACTCCTACAAATCAATAAGACAAATAACCCAACAGAAAAACGGTCAAAGTGTATGAATAAGCAAATTATAGGGAGGAAATGCCAACAGCCAATAAACATAAAACAAGCGGTTCAACCTTATTAGTAATAAGAGAAACGTATATTAAAATAACAAGACACGGGCTTCCCTAGTGGCGCAGTGGTTGAGAGTCCGCCTGCCAATGCAGGGGACGGGGGTTCGTGCCCCGGTCCGGGAAGATCCCACGTGCCTCGGAGCAGCTGGGCCCGTGAGCCATGGCCGCTGAGCCTGCGCGTCCGGAGCCTGTGCTCCGCAACGGGAGAGGCCACAACAGTGAGAGGCCCGCGTACCGCAAAAAAAAAAAAAAATAACAAGACACCATTTTGCACCCATTAAAGTAGCACACGTTTTAATGTCTGACAATATATTTTTTTCCACACACACACACTGTATTTTATTTTTACAAGAGATAAATAAACTGACACCAAGCATTGTAAACGGATGACCACAGCAAAAGCAACAATGATTGCAATTACCAATGTCTGACAATATTAAGAGTTGGTGAGGATGCAGAAGACACCAACCCTCGTCCCCTGCTCGTCGATTGGTATCTCCAGTGTGAAGAGCAAGTTGGCCCAGTCTGTTAAACTGTAAAATGTGCATATTCTGTGGCCCAGCATTTCCACCTGTAGGTATAAACCTAGAGAAGTACTTCTGTGCCCAAGAAGTCACATACTACTGCAGCATTTTTAATAGTGGAAAACTGGAAAACAACTAAGTGCCCCTGTATGGGAGAAAAGCTAAATAACTATAGCACAGGCATACCATGAGATGTTATGAAGCAATTAAAACAAATGAAGTCAATCTATATGGATTAACATGAAAAGGTCTCCAAGAAATATTAATGAGTGAAAAAGCTACCTGCAGAAAGAGACATACAATATTATACTGACACGGGGAAAAATCTTTTAAAAACAATGCTGTCTAGTTGCTTAATGCTATTGAATCACAGGTACCATGCTTAAAAGTATGAAAACCATTTCAGAGGATACGGACTAAACCGATCATGGTTACTGGGAGAGTGGAGGGCAATAGGAACCTGTATTGGTGGTAGGGGTCCAAGGTGACTTTCACTTATCTGTAATGTTTTAATTTTTTTAAGGAGTTGATTTTTATTACTTGAATATTTTATTACTTTATTACTTTTATTACTTTATTACTTTTATTACTTTATAACAATATTTTATTACTTGAATAATTTAGATAAAACCAAAAAAAAGTTTAAAAGAATAGCAGTAATGCCCTAAGAAGGACTGAGAGAAAGGACAGAGAAGTGAGGCCAGCAGTGTAGGGTGTGTCTATTATTTTATTGAAATTCATGAGAGAATCAATTGTCTTAATTCATTATGTGGAAGGCTGTCCACATGGGGGCCCCCTCCCTTCGTAAAGGAATCTGTGAACTTGCCAGGCTCTCAGGCTCCTGGGGTCCATGTCTCCCTCATTCAGTACGACAAAAGGTTGAGACCTCACTGACAAGACCCAAAGAACCCTTGAATGGAGAAAATTCAAAAAGAAAATGCACATGCATTGTAACAGAATCCCTGGGCTTCTTTATTAAATTGTTATATCCACACATAGCACTTCAGCAGCCAAAATACAGCCCCCTAATGTCGTCTCCTGATAATAATACTGTAAAACAATACAAAATGGCAATAACTCTACAAGGTGGAGGTCTGAAATCTGCAGTGTTTTCCTTATGAACCACAACTTGGTAAAATGCAGAGCTATTAGAGAGCAGATCCTCTTCCTAAATGTCTTAAAATTCATGCCCTTTTTAATTGCCCAGAATTCATGTCACTTGTGTGAAGCTATAAACATACACAATCATAAAAATGCATTTAGACACCTTGAACAAAATCAATGCCATATTATTTTAGTTTATTATTCCTTGTAGAGTTCACACTGGTCTTCCTACTTTGATATTTATTTATACCAAGAAAAAGAAAGAACATAAATGCCACACTTGGGATAACTCTAATGCTAGAATTGAGTAGAATACATATAGCTTCTGCCTTAATTTAAAAAACTAAAGCCGTCTTTACAAATCAACCTCACATAATATAGGACAAAGCTGAAGGTCACTGTATTATTCATTTAAAAAGGTACTGATAAGGATTAAAATTAAGGTTCATGAGATTTGAAGAACTGTTAGCTTGCATAAATGGCTTCTTCCTTCTTAACAGGGCAGACGGGGTTGGGGGAGGATGATAAATAGTATAAGAAAGAATATACTTTTTCTTCTTCCCCTGGGCTTTGTTATTTGTCTCTCTTTGGAACCTCTAAGCTCTTTATTCAAGAGGTCCTCTGCTATTCACAACTTTGCTGCTCTTATGAAAAATTAATGATTGCTTTCTCTTCGACAGAAAACTGACTTATTTTGCAAAAGATTAACAAAGAGGACTCGGTGCAGAAGTGATTCCCTCAGCAGGAGAAGCTTATCTCACACCAACCCATTTATGGCTGGGGGAAAATACCCCGTTAGTTCAAGGATAGCAAGTAAAGAGATGATGTGCAGCCTGGTACAGACTGTAGAACAAGGACTACATCCTTCACAAAAGGGACGTGCCAACAAAAACCAGCCTGCCCCCGACAGCAGGCTGACCCCACGCCCTGCCCACTGACTCCTTTATGCCTCACACACAGAGTGCTGTGCTGTGTTTGCAAGCTATTGTTCGGCAGGCAGATTTTCTGCTCGGGGGTTAACAGGTGAGAGCAGTTATCCCATATGCAATAGCAAGAAGAAAATAGAGAGGACGCTTCTAGTTAAGCTATCAATGCTCAGAAAACACTTCTGAAAACATCACAGCTCAGTATTGCATCCTTCTGGAATGGAGGAGCTGGGGAGGGTGGGGAGGGGCGAACTTGTTTCAGAATGATTGACCAAGGTAAGGAGAGAGTGTAAATTGCAAACATAAAATATTTCAAGTTCATATTTTGTCATGTGTATACATCAGTCTTCATTTTAAGATCCAGTGCTGTCCTCAAAGGAATTTCTGATGAAATTCCACTTTCAACATTTAAAAGCCCTACATTTTTACATCACATCTCCCCTATAGTTGAAAAAACTGAAATGTTGGGAGGTTATGTCAATTACTGGTCCATTTGTGTATGTGTGTGTGGGGGGGTCAGGTCTCAAACTCAGCTCTTCTCACTCAAACCAGCACTCTCTGGTAAGCTGGTGGAAGGGCGTTTGGCCAGGAACTGCGGGCAGAACAAATTACAAAACATTCGATGAGAACAAAGGGTCCACCAAACTGACTCTAAATACATATTAATAAGTGAATTTAACCAATATGCATTCGCATCTACTTTGCCTTGGACTTCATGGGGCTTACAGACTAGTGGGGGAGGAAGAAGTGAACAAGTATTTACACAGATAACCGTACAATTGCACTTGTAATGAGCCAGACTTTTGGAGATGTGGTACAAGGTTATATCTTTTGTTTTTTTGGTTTTTAAATTGTTGATTTTTAAGTGTTTGGAGTAGGCAAGCACTGAGCTTGGGTGGTTAAAAGCGTGTCATGGGGGGCTTCCCTGGTGGCACAGTGGTTAAGAATCTGCCTGCCAATGCAGGGGACACGGGTTCGCGCCCTGGTCTGGGAAGATCCCACATGCCGCGGAGCAACTAAGCCCGTGCACCACAAGTACTGAGCATGCGCTCTAGAGACCGCAAGCCACAACTACTGAAGTCCACGCGCTTAGAGCCTGTGCTCCACAACGAGAAGCCACTGCAATGAGAAGCCCGCGCACGCGCAGCAACAAAGACTCAATGCAACCAAAAAAAAAAAAAAAAAAAAAAGTGTGTCACAGAGAATCTATAAAAGATAGTTCTGCATTGATCAGTTGTTCCCAGGAGTGTTTGTATTTGTCCGTTTTTTCTGTATCACTAATGGAATATAACATGACAATTAGAGAAATTAGCTGCTCTTTAACTTCTGTATACTTTTCAGAGAGCGCTAAATTTACAGTGCTTTTCCTCATTACAAGAATCTTGAAATATTTGAAGGACGACTGTCCTCATCTGTAGTGTACTTTCTCTGTGCCAACCACTGCTCGAGGATGTTCTGACGTGTTACGACTCACTTAACCTTCACACTGGTTGCAAGAGGCTTGTGGTATTACGATCCATTTTACAGTTGCGGAAACTGAGAAACAAAGAATGGAAGTGATTTGCCTAAGGTTTCTAGGTAATAGGTGGTAGAGCTGGGATTCAAACCTGGTGGACTAGTTCCAGTCTGCATGATTTCTGTCTGAAAAGGTATGTTATTTAAAATAATTTTTAAACATCTAAAATCACTTGCAGCATAATTATAGATAGCAAAACCCAATAAGTAGAAAAGGAAAAGAGGAAAAGAGCCCAGAAGAAACACTCTAATTTTAGAGTATACAATAAAAGGCAAAATCAACCCTTGCTTTAAAATCTATTACAAGGATTTTACCACTGTCAACATTTTATTATTAGATATCAAAAGATCATTACCACAACAACATAACATTCACGATGACATAAAAATGAACTTTGTCCCTTAAGGAAAATGCTATAAATATGCACAAGAAAATATTTTTTTCCTAGAAATTGCAGTCAGCCAATAAATCACCAAGTCATATATGTCAGCTTTTGTTTCTTTTCCTAGAACTTAACACGTGAAGATCCAGTAAGACTTGCAAACCATTCCACAAGAATGAGTAAAGCCTGTTAGAAGCCACTGTTAGAGTCTAAAAGTTAAAATGTCTGTATGACAAAATAAATCATAAAAAGGGTAAAAGACAAGTTATAGATAGGGAGCAAATATTCACAACATATTTAGTAAACAAAAGATTGTTAAGCAGAAATTATAAAGAAATCCTACAAGTCAATAAGATAAACAACTCAATAGGAAGAAACCATAAATGATAAAGTCAAGACTTTCACAGAAAAGGAACTTCAAGTGGATAATAAACATGGATGAGAAAGCTCACTAGGAATTAGGGGAACACAAATTGAAACCACAAGAAGCTATTACCTGTTTTAGATGAGCAAAACTTTAAGTTGGTCAATATCAGATGTTGGCGTAAGTGTGGGAAAATGAATGCTTTCATTCCCCTGGTGGGAATTATAAATAGCACAGCCAGTTTGGAGGTATTAAGTACCTAGTGAAAGGGAAAATAAGCAAATCCTATGATCTTAAAATTGTCTGTCCTAGAGAAACACTTGTGTAGACACACTACAGAATATGAACAAGGACAGTCGTTGCAGCATTATTTGAAATAAACCGGATGTAACTTAAATATCCATCAGCAAGAGAATGAGTAACTAAAACTGTGGTATGTTCATTTGATTTAATAGTTAGGGACAATAATATAGATTTAAACGTAGCAAAAATGCATGAAGCTGAAAAACAACGATAAAAGTGAAAAAAGTTGCCGAACAAAATACAGTGGGATATTACTTATATAAATGTCAAAAAAATCCATGCAAACAATATTATGTGTCTCTAAGTATATGCATATATACATGTATATGTATATGTATATATATATATATATATATATATATATATGTAAAACTATATGAAATGGCTGGAAGGATACACACCAAGTTCAGAGAGTAAGGAAAGGAGACTATGGCTGGATGGATAGGCAAAGGGAGATTTAAACTCAATAAGATGCTATTTTTTTAAAGGGAGAATTCACTCATATATAATTTGTATAATTAAAAAATATATTATATACATAGAAAGAAGACAGGATCAAATATGCCAGTGATTAATTCCAGGTGGTGGGAATATTGCTGGTTGCGCCTTCCCCCCTTTAAAAAAAATAGTTTTACATTCTTTCAAGTTTCCAAAATAAAAAAATACAATTCAAAAATCAATAGAAATGTAACTGTGATTTTTAGCTGAACGTGCAGTGTCACGCTCTACCTCTTGTCATTAGCTTTTCTTTATTTTTATCTTACGCAATTATGCTCTTAAATAAGGAAAAAATTAGAGTCAGAACATTTTGATCCTCCATTTCTTTTTCAACAAAAAAGAACATAATGCATTTGGACAACATACCCTTTTTTTTTTTGTCTGAGAGAACTTTGAAATCAGAGAGGCATACGTTCCATAAGTTTTGGATGGCATTGTTTGAAAGACATCAAGTTTGTGGGCTGCATCATTTCAGGGAATCTCACGAAGATGCATCTTTAAATAACAGTTATAACAAAGAGTTAAAGAACTCTTTGCCACTCTGACAGGTACATCTAAGATGCACTATTAGTTAGTGGTTTAGAGCTCAGCTGTCCAGTAAAGCAACAACATGCTTTTATTTAAATTTAAATTAATTAAAGGTAAATACAAAACCCAAAGTTAGTAGAAGGGAAGAAATCATAAAGATTAGAGCAGAAATAAATTTAAAAAGAGACTAAAAAAACAATAGAAAAGATCAACGAAACTAAGAGCTGGTTCTTTGAAAAGATAAACAAAATTGATAAATCTTTAGCCAGACTCATCAAGAAAAAAGAGAGAAGGCCCAAATCAATAAAATCAGAAGTGGGCTTCCCTGGTGGCGCAGTGGTTGAGAATCTGCCTGCCGATGCAGGGGATACGGGTTCGTGCCCCGGTCCCGGAGGATCCCACATGCCGCGGAGCGGCGGCTGGGCCCGTGAGCCATGGCCGCTGAGCCTGCGCGTCTGGAGCCTGTGCTCCGCAACGGGAGAGGCCACAACAGTGAGAGGCCCGCGTACAGCAAAAAAAAAAAAAAAAA